>NW_022146870.1:552307-624976 GCF_002938485.1 Sitophilus oryzae | reverse complement strand
AAAAAAAAAGAAAGTAGATAATGATTGTAGATAGATGGATACAAATATCCTTTAATTTAATTATTTCAGTTGGGATAACAACATTAACGCGACACACTGTTCGAAAAAGCCTGTATATAATCGCATAAGTTTTCAATAATTATTAATTTGTTATCTAACAACAGTTTAGTTATAACGTTTTTATATCACTACTTTTCTAGTATTTCAGTTACGTTATTGTGTTATGAATCTATAACCTAGTGGTGTGGTTATAAGTTCTAGTAGGTTCCAGCTGGCGGTAGATAGTAACGACTTTTGCAATTTAATATTGTTACGTTTCAATTTTATTCAATTAAATAAGCTTTTACTGTTCCAAATTTAACAACGAAATATTTTTCGGGGCATTATTAATAGACTGACAACTTTTATTAAAAATTAATATTAACATTACAAAGAAGAATCTTAGCGAGTTTTTTAAAAATGTCGAAAAATTAATCTTCAATGTTTACCTTTACCCCGGCCACTTTGGGGCAAATGTAAACACATATCCATCAACAGTTCATAGAAAATGCGTTTAAAGGGTATTGGTAACAAAACATTATAAAAGAGACGTCTTTTTTAATTCTAACATGTTTACATTTCGCCCAAAGATTATGGAGAATTGGTAACCTATAAAATGCTTAAAACAGACTCCATAGTGAATAGTTTTATCACCTTTATTTTATAAAAACTAGACTAAGTTTAAAACTAATTACAGTAACAATTATACTGTAAACATCAACAAAAAATATTTTTTTTTTTTTTTAAGAAAAATACGTTTTTTCAAACAATAGAACAAAATCTTAATTATAGGCAAGAGCATTTCACCAATGAATACAAGGAATTATTTCAAAAATGATAAAATAATCCGTTCCCTCATTTAATTATGGGAACAGGTAGAACCCCTATTATTTGGTCTTGAGAGACAAAACTTACATCGCTTTGATTAATGGCAAAATTTTGATATTATGATGAAAGTTTGAGATCAACTACATCAATGTCACTTCTCCTTGAACATTCTCTACAGCACATACATATCTATGAATAGTGGTGTTTCTTTTACCCCCTGTGAATATAACAAGAAGAAAGTCGCCATTTTTCAGGTCTGATAAGGGAGTGTTCTTCAGGGTTACAGTTCCTATTGTGGTAAAGATAATTCTTCCCAGGGCTCTCTGAATCACATTAAGAGAATGAGATATTCAACATGCATGGTCGTGCACTTAGACTCGAGCTTTTTTCCTGCTCTTACTTTCAATTTTCTTCTTTTTTTTCTTTTTTTTTTTTTTTTTTTTTTTTTTTTTTTTTTTTTTTTTTTTTTTTTTTTTTTTTTTTTTTTTTTTTTTTTTTTATATCTTTTTTGGTTGGCTTTCATTTAGCTTTTAAAACACGTCTGTGGTACACTGTCTCTCCATTCTCTTAACTGTTTCAATCTTGGTTATTTAACTATTTGTTTGAGGACATTTGTGATGCTTTCAACAATTAGTGGTTTCTTTTTTTTCTGGAGATTTAAAAATATTTTTTGTAGTTTTTTTTTTTTTTTTTTTTTTTTTAAAATTTTTTGTTTGTTCAAATAAAATTTGAATGGGCATGACAGATGTACATGTCTCGGTGGATGAAGGTGGACATGCAGCTGATTGTTTTCTATACAGGTTTTTAGTGGAGTCTCAAGCATCTCTCTGGGTCTTCTTCCTCACATTTTGCTATATATGCTGGTTCCTAGTTCAGATGACAATAGTTGTTTTGTATATAGAGAATGATGTTTCTATTGTAATCGTCCTATAATCGTTTGAGTTCAGAGGGGATCGGGATAATTCTGTAGAATAGACTCCAATCTTCTCTTTAAAGGCATCTGGATATGTTTTTACTGCGAAATATCACAAGATTTGAATCCAGCAATGATATTTGATTTTTTAGACGACTGACCATAACTCCTCAATGAGAGATCATCAGATAATTTTGATAGGCTTCCTGTCCCTTTACCCATTTGCCTTTTGCCAAAACTAATCAATTTTTTTTCCCAACAAGTTTTTACTGGCCCGAAGACACATTTGTCTAATGGCTGCAGCATGTCCGTTAAGTGACTTTGCAGTTTAATCAGATGTAATTTTATTTTCTATAATGCTGCTTCAATAATGCGGACGCTTATGTGGCTTGAATGGCCATGCATATAATAAAACTAGTCCTGATTGGGAAGACTTTTTCTTGACGGAATTATATTTACAATGAGGATATAGAAGCTTTATGTGAACAATTGAAAAAACTGGGCTCCTACACCACTCCATTTAAAACAGTGTATAATGTTACCGAGGATATCTGACTAGTGCGTTTCACCTTGGCTTGTATTCCGGCACCCTTAAACACAATTAAAGGTGGCAGAAAGGAACCATCCGCTCCCACACATGCTAGGACAGTGGTAGATTCCCTACCTGACCCCCCTGAAACTCTACTTAAAGGTTTGCCCTTTTCGCCTATTGCTCGTAAACGACTAGGGTCACTTTTAAAGCCTGTTTCATCTGCATTATATATAAAGCCCCCTTTTTCTTCAGACTCAATGTCCAGGTCTGACAAAGTTGTTATACCATCATAAAACTGTAAAATTATTTCTGGATCTTCCTAGTTTTTCCTTACATATTTTGCAGATTGCGCGTTTCTTTAGGGACAAATTGCATTGGTCTTCGTAAGGAAAAGGTAATAAACCTAATCTCTCTTCAGGGCCCTGCCATTAACAAAAGTTTGTTAAAAGTGTGAGATTGTACATACTCCTGAATAAGATTTAACAGCTCCTCCTTGTCACAAGGGTAGCCTCCTTTCGCTCTAGCAAGCAAACATTCCACAACCTTATCTTCAAGCTGGGCAGAAAGTGCTGTTTTGCGACCTGGACCGGTGGGATTAAGGAGAGTTCCGCCCATTTATCCTTGGAAAGTTACCGCTAAATAGGGCACATAATAAATCCCTGATGCCTCCTGCTATTTGTTGTGTTTGGCACATCCTGCATAATGAGGCTTTTTGTATACGTGGCCATTTTTTGCGAACATATTGTGTCGGCATCTGAAATTATTGAAAAAGTCATTTAAAGATGTGTTACATACCAAAGGATTTTACTTGCCTCATGTGCAACAACTATTGGTAAATTAAACATCTCTTCAATTATGTTTAAACAGAAATATATAAATAAAAAAAAAAAAAATATATGAAATGTCCTCAAATAACTAAAACCATTGATCTAAAGTTCACTTACCATGATATAATTGTTTCACGTTCTACACTTTTAGCAACTTCTCTAAACGAAAAAATCGAAATTTTTGAAGAGGTTCAGGAAGCACATGTATCAAGCCCAATCAACTCGTCAAAACAACGCGATCCCTTGAATACTAGTGGTAGGGGAAGCCTCCTTCTCAAAGATTCGCCGCGTCAAAGTTTAGCGGTAAATTTAAATGGTTTATAAGACGTTTACAATACCCCTGTTTACAATTACCCCGGTTGACCCTAACACAACTAATTTTTATAATAATGAAAAACAACTACAACACTAAATAATAATTTTTAAATACAAAATTTTTTTTTTTTAATTAATATTATAAATACTTTAATACAAATTTTTTTATAACTTCTTCAAGACAATTCCTGCTGCTGATGACGATTTAATTCCCACATTATAAATTAAAATCTGACAAATGTCAATAGTTTAAAGTGAATGCAGGGGCGGGGAAAGTGAATAGCAAACGAGTCACCGTTTCCATAGAAATTTAAAATAAACTATGTTCGCTCAGGCGTAGTGGTATGGCAAATTAATTTATTTGCAGATTTAGTTGGTTAAAAGTTCTTGTACTTTATTAATTTGAGCACATGAATGGTTAAATCAGGAATTTTTGAGTTTCCATAGTTTCCAAGGATTATTCATATTTATTGTCAAATCTTAAAAATAAAAAATATTTTTTTTTTTTGGTTTAATTAATTTGTGAATTATACAGTGTACGTCAAAAAGTTTTCAAATAATACAAATGTTATACTCGTGTTTTTAATTAAAATTCCTTTGTTTGCTGCCAAAGAATATAATGTAAGTCTATTTGCTTATCAGTTAAGATACCTACTTTATATTTATCATATTACAAAATTGGGGCGTATAACTTGGTCTTTTTTGATAACATGCTTTAATATTTGACTTATAAATAAAGATGTATATAATATAAATTTTACATCATTTTGCTTTAATTATTTTAATAACTTATTTAAGTTATACTTGTAACATTATTTTTTTACACATTTTTTTTTTTTTTTTTTTTTTTTTTTTGTTTTTTCTAAAATGTTTGAATACTTTATAATTAATATTGAACTTAAAATTCAATAAATACCCATTATTAAAAAGCCGCGGCTTCGATCCATCTGAGAAACAAGCCTACTCCAATATATTGCGCACTTCATGTAGGCAGATTTTCAGTTGCAGAGTCCATTCTTTTCTAGCTAGGTATATAAATCACAATTGTAAAAAAAATTATAAAAATTAAAAAACAGAATTTCTTATTTTTCCGGTTGTAGAAAAACGTTGACATGACACTTAAGGGCGACGGTTATGTAATACTCGGTGATTAGAAAGAGTCGTAAGACCGAGTTAAGAAATAATTGCATATTAAAATGGAGCCCCTTAACCTCCAACCAATGTCATAAAATAATGTACGTATTAAGTAAACTTACCTGAAATTTGGGAAAAATCCATCCTGAAAAGGTTCATTATTCACATATCACAAGCACAAACAATAAAAAAAATTATAATTTTATAACTACCTATCAGCTATCGCGTTAATAACTAACTAATTAAGTAAAAAGCCTTTATTTTATAGTAGGATGATTATAACTTGAATAAATAATATACAAGTTAAAAAAAGAAATTTAATACAATGCAAAATTGCTAATTACAAATAAGTATAAGTAGGTCTCGAAACAAGATTTTATCTCGAATTGTCTGGATTGTAGTTATAATCCTAATTTCAATACTAGGTAATCTAATAAAGATACATTCTTAACTCTAAGGATAAGGCTTTCTTGAAAAGAAGTATAACTAAATTTGCGGAATGGGGAAACTAGCATACGTTGGTATCATGATTAATATTTTAATTCCAGTAGCTTTTTCCGGTATAAAGTGAATGTTATCTAATGCGAACTCAAAGATTACTTTAAATACTATTACATCACAATGATTTCAACATTTTATAAATAATTCATTTATATAGACAATTATGGTCACAATAATCACCAATCCAAATTCGCAGACGACAGTACTTTCTAGCGAAAACGAAGAAAAATTCTTATTTTATATAAATAAAAAAAAAAAAAACAGTTTTTGAAAATATAACATACACATTTTTTATTTAAAAAAAAATCCAAAACAAAAATTATGATTATCGACAGGCAAAACAACAACAAACCTGATAGTAGTGAGCATTGGTCGTTTGGTTGTCAGTCAGTATAGGGTACAAAATTCTCGGTAACCGTAATAGATACGAACATGGTTAAATTGGGGCAAAGTTACGCTTTGGGATGTTCATCAAGATGCTATCAAAAAGGTTTTAAACCAATGTTATTTTTTCCTGTCGTTACTTTTTAGAAAATCCAAAAACTAATTGCACATTCTCAAGCCACTTTATTAGGGCTATCTGATAGTATTTTTAGATTTTCAAATTAGCTGATAATTTGTGAGATACAGCCGTCAACTTTTTTTTTTAAGTACGGACCTGCATTTTTTATCTCAGGTTTTGAAAGAACTCGGTCTCCTGAGTACAATGATATGCCAAACTTATTTTTTTTTGTTTCGGACATTTGAACACAATTTATTTAAATTAATTTCAAGTCCGGCTCTGTTTTTTTTTAATATTTAATCTATTCATCCTTACAATATTGATTAGCTTTCAAACTTAAAAATGACGTGGTGCAATAAAATCATTAACAATGATTTTATTGCATTTGATCATTTAAACATCAATTACGTGATTGGTAAAAGTAAAATCAATACAACTCAACATTTACAATAAAGAGTAGAAAATGCATTCAGAAATATAAGAAAAAGATCTGTTTAAAGACCTATAAATAAAATTTAACGAAAAATAAATTTGTTCAATAGAGAGGGTGGTGACCCTTTCGAACATGTAGAGCATTAGAAAATAGTTTGTAGAAGTTGATTTGCTTTTAATAACTAGGATTAATATGATGCATATTATTAGATCGTACACTAAGACTTCAAATTCACAATAAAAAAATTAAAAATAATATCTTACTTTTAATTTTCTTATTGTGAATTTAAATTATTGTCCCTAAATTGCTGACCTGGATATTATTTATTTGAATCTTTCAATTGGCTGGATTTTCCTTATTCAATGTGAATTAGCGCTGCTAAATATTGTTTCGATGAATATAATCAGATTAAATAATTTAAAAAAAAACAGAGTGAGACTTGAAATTATTTTAAATAATAATTAAATAGTTATGTTGTTGTTAAGGTGGCCAAAACAACAAAAAGGTATAAAGTGTGACACATCATTGTACTCGGGAGACCGAATTCTTTAAAACCTGAAATAAAAAATGCAGGTCCGTATTTAAAAAAATGGTTTTTGTATCTCACAAATTACAGCTAATTTGAAAACCTAAAAGTACTGTCAGGTAGCCCTAATAAAGTGGCTATGAGAATGTGCAATTAGTTTTTTCATTTTCTAAAAAGTAACGACAGGAAAAAATAAAATTGATTTAAAAAAAACGTTTTTCCAAAAAAACTGAGCAATCCTTGAAATTTTAAGACTTTTTTGATGGTATTTTGGTGACCATCCCAAGACGGCAACTCTGCCCCAATTTGAACATCTTCGTATCTATTACGGTTTCCGAAAAACCAATGCTCGTACTTCGAATTTGTAGTACCCTGTATATATCTTGGGTCACTTATAAACAACACAGAATTGAATAGAAGGGGAAATCAAGAACGGTAAACTAATAGGATTGGTCATCCTCATAAGACGTACATTCGCCTGTTCCCGCGCTTCAGCTGACAGTTGTGACGTCATTGTAGTCCTTGTCATGATAGTGTGTATTATTGGTTGCCTATGGTAAACTAATAAAAATAACAGCTGAGAAATTGAGTTAATTATTTTGTCGATTTTAAATGTGAAAAAGGTGTTTTTAAAGTTTTTAGAGCTATAGAGTGTATAAATACGTTCATTTTGTGTTGTGGATTGTGACTAAGTGCTTACTAAGTGCCTACGATATTGTTTATTAATTATTTTAAAGTAAAATATGGAAGTACTCTAAAAAGAATGCCTGTAAAAGGTGATACTGGGAACTGCTGTTCTTAAAAATGCATTGTGCGAATATTTAATACGATTTATACAGTTAATTTTCTATACTGCACACATATAAGGTGCTTAAATAAATAGACTAAATATTGAATGTTTTGCATACGGCAACCAATAATACACACACTATCATGACATGAACTACAATGACGTCACAAAGCGAAGAGTTTTCGCATGCACCTGGCAGACACTTTCGGCACAAATTACCTATAACAGATGCGAAAGAAAGCGACTGCATCGGAAACCGCTCGGCAAATCCGACACGCCTATTGAGTGGTGTAAATACACCAGTCGTTTAGTCCGGAAACCTATACTGTGTCGTATTCGCTTGCTGGAATGACATAGTGCGTGGTTATATGTTTCTTTTTAAAAACGCGTGTAGGATTTTTGTTGAACTTTTGAACTGTTATTTCTAAGTTTTGGTAATTTGTATATCTTATTTAAAATAGGATGCAAATGTGTTTATTTATAAGGAAAAAAAAGATATTTATAGTATAAAAAATTAATTTATTTATCAAAATTTAATTAAAAATGTGACAAAATAGTTACCTTTCTATTGGTTCTATCGGACTTTTTTCGACTATATAAATCTTTATTTGTAAACTTTAATACATCAAATATTTTCAATCTAATAAATCATTTATTGATGTAAATAAGAGGAAATTTCTCACATGGGTGGTCAAATTTTATAGTTTTCATTATATCAAACAGCCTCTGAGAAATGTTTTCAACTCAACAAAATGGTTTAATTATGTTTGACTACATCATTAAAAAGGGTCTTCAAATACATCAATGTGATATTTGTCTAAAATTTGCAAAAGAATCCGAATCTCTGGATAACTCGAAATTATTTACCCATTTAAAAGCCTTTGATCATGAAAGTGGAAAAATTTGTTCATTTTATTTACAGGCTGGAAAAATTATTTTTTTTTGCACTGAAGAAAACATTCGGAGGCTGTTTGATATAATGAAAACTATAGAATTTGACCACCCATGTGAGAAATTTCCTCTTATTTACATCATTAAATTATTTATCAGATTGAAAATATTTTATGCATTAAAGTTTACAAAAAATAAAGATTTATATAGTCGAAAAAAGTCCGATAGAACCAATAGAAATGTAACTATTTTGTCACATCTTTAATTAAATTTTGTTAAATAAATTAATTTTTTATACTATAAATATCTTTTTTTTTCCTAATCTCCTACGAGCTGATATAATATGACGAGCAATCTATTAAATTACTGTGAGATTATACAGAAAAGTCCACAGACTTCGAGACATAGGAAAATCAAGTCCATTTAGCGTGTGTCCAAATTTTGACAAGTTTTCAAAAATGACAGTTTTGTTTAGACTGACGTTTAATTTCACCTGACTTCTCGGTGAATGATTTCTTTTTATGGGGGTACATAAAATCTAAAATTTACGGCCATGAAGAAATTCAAAACTTGGAGCAGTTAAGGCAGAAAATATTTAATGCCTTTGACACTGTCACCCCTGATATGTTATCCAATGTGAGGAGGGGATTTTATGATCGTTTGGGTTATTGTTTAATGCAAGAGGGAGGCACTTTTGAACAATTTTTGTAATTTTTTAAATTTCATTATCCTGTTTTTTTACCGTTTACCCATTACCTACCTTGACGAACATGGGAAAACGAAGGTCCTTTTCAGGACCACAAATATTTTGATTGAGAAAATTGGTAACTTTTTTTTGGATTAAAAAACAAAAGTTGTTAATATAATACCAATTTAAAAGTGTTTTGGTAGTTTTAATACACACTATGATATAAAATTTATTATTATTATAATGTACATTATTAATACTATTGTTCATTCGAAATGGCATTAAGGCCCAATTGCAACAATGATTTAAATTTTTCTTAAAGATAAGTAGAGCTTAGAATGGGCTGTATTTATATTTACTTTAATATTCACCTTAAATGAGGGAATTTGACTGATACAATTTTTGAATTTGAATTGTTTTTAATGATACTAACAATTTAAGTTCAATTTTTAATAAAATTTATTTAATATTAATAGAAATCCAAGAGACTTGAAACCTCTTTTAGCGATTTATAACATTCTCAAATGAATTACAGGTGCCCTTATTTTCTATGAAAATCACACAGCTTTTTTCATAGTCGCTGCAGTTGCTATAGCTATAAAAAACTAATTTTTTAAAGTGTGAAAATTGCGACACACGCTAAATGGACTTAATTTTTCGTATGTCTCTATGTGGACCTTTTTGTATGCCTCGATAACATATTGGTGCAGATTATTTTCACCCAAACAAATAATAACCCAAACTATACATTGATGCGGATTGTCTATGAACTCTTTCTGAAGGTCACAGAAACCTGAACGCGTAATTCGGTGGTCTTTCGCATCTGTTGTAGTTAATTTGTGCTTTCGGCTTAATGAGCAGTCCTATTAGGTTAACTGTTCTTGAGGGGAAATAAGAAGAAGATGTGAAATGACAAGGGTGGCAGTGCGAAAACTCTCTTCAAGGCAATTCTCTTCAAAGACTTGGGCGATGAAACAGTCAGAAATGAAAAAAAAATGACGTAGACAAACTAAGTACTGTTGGCGACGAATGCTCAGAATTACCTGGGGCGCTATTCTGTAAAATCGTCGGTATCGGTAAGTTACGACAGCTCTCGATACGTATTTGTATATAGTAAACGTGCCCTTGTCAACCTCACGGTAGAGATACCGAGAGTCGTCGGTACAAATTTGCGATATCTGTCATAGGGCCGATCGGTAACTATGACAACAACAATTAACACATATTTACTCTATGCAAATACGTACCGATAGCTATCGGTAACTCACCGATTCCGACGATTGTACAGAATAGCGCCCCTGGACCGCCCGGCGAACCAATGAATCCATAATCCAGCAAATGAAAATCAGAGATCTTCTCTCAACATCTATACAGTCACGTATACTTAAATATTTCGGTCACACAATGAGGAGGGATACTGACTGTATGGAAAGACTCATTATACAGGGCAAGGTTCCAGAAAAAAGACAAAGGGGCCGATCGCCCTCCCAATAGATAGACTATCAAAGCTCACCCACAAGCCACTGCACACGCTGGTACATAAAGCACAAGATAGGGAATTATGGAGACAAGCTACACACATCACTTGACCACTACATTCCTTTGGTAGGAATAAAGACAGAGAGAGCGAGAGAGAGAGCGAGCGAGATACATCATCTCTAATTTTAAAACCAGCCTTCTTGTTTAAGAAGAATTAATTGCAATTCCCCTATTCTCGATGCAATACGATATCTAATTGCTGGACTCGGACCACCCTGTACAGTACTCAATTTCTATATCCCAATTAAACGATCCACATTAAATTATCCCACTTTACACCGCAATTCCGAACTGTAACGTTTACGATCTCTATGACTAAGCCGTTGTAATTCTCGTTCTGTGGCGGTACCCCCCCGCCGGCCCCGCGCAAATCCAGCCAATCTCAAATAAATAACGAACTTAATCGAGATACGATATGGTAGAGTACGCAGTAGTAGTCTTCTTATTTACTCTGTAGCGATACGGGCTGGTTGGTCGGTTGGTTGGTTGTTCGCGTACAAAAGGTTCGATCGATGTAAGAAGCCATTATCAGGACGTCACCCTTTCTGACTGCCGATGATGCAAAACAAGACAAATATGGCGGGACCGATCCGAGTTATTATTTCGTTTTTCGGTCTTTGACGTGCTTTTAGTTTTTATTTATATGTGCATATAATATAATATTACTTTTATAAGTATACAAAGCGGTCCAAAGTTATTGAAATAGTTTTAGCTATTCTGATTTTGCACATTTGGTTGGCAATAAATTTAAGAAATAGAAATATTTATTATCTGTTATTACCAGCGTCAAAACATAGAAAACAAAGTAAAAAAATAAAATATTTTAAGTTAACATCTCGTTTTAGCTGCTAAGGCTAGTCTGGACCGGGCCTACTTTGTTTAAGCGGAATCCGAACCGCTGTCCTCGGCCATGTCGTTGTCAATTGCCTACCGACTTGGGAGATATCCGATCTCGGCCGGTCTCGAACGGGCTGAATGACCAGTGTGAGTCAATAGATTTTACACTCTTGCCATGAAAGCTTTCAGGCCCGTCCATCCAATCTCATAGTCTAACGTCGCTTAGCTTTGGTGATCTATCGAGAACTGGTATTGACAAGGTAATCCAAAACTAAAAGCACATACTTACTTCCACTTTTTTGCAGCTACACAATAGTGTAATATCATCCGACATTTCGTCTTTTGCCCACCATCAACTTTATGTTTTCTTATAGGCGCTAAGGTACCAGTAATTGGCACTGTATCAATGTTCATCACTTTCTTTGTCACATCACAGTTTTTGTCAAAAAATGTATTTCATAGATTTGATATTATTTGATCGATTTTGCAACATGTGCATTTTATAATAGCTGTCATAATTCGTTTATGCATTACTTTTTGGTACGTGATTGGGCGATGTTGGTTCTGTACAAGTTCTTTAACGTGTATGTTTTACACATCCAAACTTTTAAGATAGATCAGTAAGTGTACAAAATGAAGTTTAATTATGCATCTTTTATAATAAATAAATAATATATAGTATGGATATTAAATTTAATATCTTTAGACGATTATACAAGATTGAAAGAATGTTTTTAGTTTATTTTCGTGACGCCGGCGCCGGCGCCGATTACCAAGTCTAATAAATTGGTGGTATCCTAATAATCGGCACATATGACGATCACTGGTGCATGGAAGTAAAAATTGCGTATAGATTAACTAGTTTTGTTAGTTTTGTAATGAAATTATTACCAAAAGCAATGTACTATATAATTAGTGATGGGATAACTCGAGCGAATATTCACTCGAGTACTCGAGTATTGAAATAGCCGACATCGCTCGATTATGAACGAGCCATGCAAGTAACAAGTACCAAGCGACGAACGCAAGCGATCCTAGAATGAAATAAATTGAAATTCGATTTTAATGTGACATACTCGATAAAAAGCCGAGCGAATTTTCTATCTACATTGCAGGTAGCAAATTTATACGACGCCTTATATATATTTATCCGTTGCGTATCTGAGGGACAAAATGTTTCGACCTACATCGACAATGCTTTGAAATAAACTAAATCAAGCAAGCGATCAAGCGAATCGCTCGCCGCTTGCTAATTACCAAAATCACCGAAAGAATATGTGCCCTGCGCACGCAACTTACTGCTTGGCACTTGGCATTAACAAGTACTTACAACAAGCGACGGACGGGTGAAAAACCGTATTTTTAAATACGAGTGATATTTCGCTCGAGCGATCACTCGGTTATTGCAGTCGCTTGAAACTCGAGTACTCGATTATTGAAATTAATCGGTTTTTCCCATCACTATATAATGTGGATATATCACCATACGTATTATGAACTTTTCTTAATGTGCCGAGCACTGGTACATTTACCTTATATCAGATTTTTACACATCTAAATAGATCAATTTATTGCCGATTCTAACTATGTACATCAAGTTAAACATATCTAGTGGCTTTTAAATTTCAATAATTTGTAAAAATCGTGTTTTCAATAGACATCTTTGGTTGTTTAAAAGAAACAGACGACATACAACCAAATATGGAATAGTATCCCTAATATGGAATACAGCCATTTCTCGGAAACGAGTACGCCTAATCGGAAAAGACCGTGAATTTTAGCCTCTTCATTATACTCACGTGCAGGTTTTGCCTCGTCATTCAAACGGGATTTGAGGCTTCGGTGAGAGTGTTTTCCAGGTGGATGACACTTCTTATGGGAGAACTGGCAATGGTTCATAACTTGACTACAAGCGATTTTCTAGGAATCTTCCTTACCGATAAATTATTGACAAGAGTGACAGATAAAACCTTGACGTTCTTTCAGTATTACAGTTCATCTCTTTTTCTTTCTAAAGTGTGCGTTGAAAGGAGACAAAAACAATTTTTGGTGACCCATAATTTGTTATTCGAACACCACTTTTCTCCTTTTCGGGTCGTCGACGTTGACTTGTCGCCATTTTATTTCTTTTGTTTACACGCTGCAGTTTGCTTTGCAAATTTAATACATAAATTATTTAGGCAAATATAGGTTTTTGATAAAACTCCTCGGACTAACGTGTAGGTAAGTGTTGATAAATATTTTTTTTTCATCTTAACATGCGCATTGTCATTCTCCTGATTTAGGTGACAGAAAAGGATCATCAAATCAAATTGAATTTTATATTTTTTCATCCCAAGACCGATAGTAAAATATATATTTTATGGCTACCTTCCTAAATATCAACGAGATGAGCCATCGGAAGAAAGGGACCATAGTACAAAACAGAAAGGTGATCTTTTTTCTTTCCACTTAGGATATTGAAATTATTATATACCTACTGTAGTCGTGTTCGGCATTATGCCCTGAGATAAAGCCTGAGATATATAGATAAACAAAGAACAACAGATATAAAGCATCCCAGAGGAAAAGAGAGGCAATACCTGTACTCTTTCTGATATATGTGAAAGTTACGGCAAAGTATTGTTGTAAATGTCATCTTTTTGATCGACCTGAAAACTTTGATCAAAAGGATGACACTTTCAACAATACCCTGACAGATATCAAAGACGATACAGGTTTTTCCTCTCTTTTCCCGGAATACTTTTAATGTATTATTCTTTGTTTATCTAGATTTCTCAGAGCACTATGAACGAACTCAGCTTGTACGTTTGAAATAATCGTCCAGTTGGCTTAAAAATGATGATCGATGACATTTCCCATATAATTTTACTTTCAAAATTATGATATATATTTTCATTTCTAAGCCATCTATGACGCCATTTTTTTCAGTTTTGTTATAATTAATTTTGTCTCTTGATCTACTTGTAACATTATTCTTTTAATTTTATTAATTTATTGTGGTGAAATTAATTTCTGTTGTATATTTGATATTGATATTAAACATATTTTTAAAAATAGTGTATTTTTTGTGTTTTGATGTATGTCATAATTAAAAATAAATGAAGAATTAATTTTTTTTATTTTTTTAAACTTCCCGCCATGCGTGACAATCTAGTCCGTAGTTCCTACAAGCGATATTGGGGGCGCTAGTAGCAGTAGACTTGTCAACAGTATCAAATTTAAACGTCAATTTCACTTTCCAATATTTAGCAAGGCGCTCGCACCAGGGGGGTGACAGTGAAATAGGAAAATTGGAAACAGTCATTAGTGTCATTCTTGTCATCTCCTGACGACAAGTATGGCCGCCTAGACAAGGACAACGATGTTTCTGTCTAACTATTGTCTAACTTCACAGTTTAGAATTGACAGATTTGTTCTAGAACAAATCGAACAAATTTCGACGCCATTTTAATTCTCTCCGTTTAGTTTTGTTTTGTAAATTCAATTTGATATTTCGCCTGAAATTTATAAATATAAAGGTAATAAAGCATATAAAATATATATTACATGAAAAATCCTGGAGAAAAAGACGTTTCTGCAGTACTAGGTATGTTCCATGTATATTAAAAATAGGTAGTAAATAAACACTATTTCCATGTTTTTTAGATGCAAGAAAATTTTGTTATATGTTTATGATCGGCGATTTTATTGAAAATGGAAACAATTTACAGCTAGGTAAGATCATTTTTAACTATAGCCAATATTAGTTATTTCCAGTATGTGCGATTTATTGTCAATAATACAATAAATCTGTCTGATACAATCTGATTGTTATCCGATTAAAAGTCTCTTTTTACTTCTTGTGGATTCATAAACCAGGTCTCTTTGGGAATAATGAAGCTTTTTTAATTAGTATATTTATATTTTATACCTATATTGATATTTTTACATTGTTAATTTTAGTATAAAAAATCTGTTTCTGAAGGCTGTGAATACGTGTATTTATTTACAAATTACTGTAAGTCATGCTTATACCTTACTAATTTACGTTAAAACTGCATATAATTAAGTAATTGATATAGAAATCATTCAATTCTTTATTTTTTTATATTTACTTAGTCACGTTGTCTCACATTTCAAATAAATATGTTTGAATAAATTTTTATTTTGTTTTATTTATGATAAGAGAAGAGTACAAAATACATTTAAACTGGAAAGAGGTGCCCGCCATTGAATAACCGGAAACGGAAATAAAAATGAAGCCATCATATCAACCTGTCAATTGAAAATTAGTTCTCCAGACGACAACGAAGGCTTTCGGTGGCGTATCGTGTTTCCACGATTTAACACAGAGTTGACACTTCTTTCTAGTTAATTATTTTATGGCTCACACTTCTTCTTTGTGTATGTGTTTTGTGGTGTTTTCTTTCAATGCTATGAGAAAAGTACTCAAAGAAAGTATTTCATGATACGTGATTGCAAATAACATTGTACATATATTATGATGCATTGATTACATGTTTGTTTGATTGTTTTATAGGTCTGATATACGTTTTGATTACTTTTTGAATTGTTTGTTTTATATTGGTTCATATTTGGGTACCTATCCCATATTTAGGTTAGGTTAGGTTAGGTATGTTCAATTTGTTTTTAAGAAAATTTTATTATTAAAAAAAAATTACTAAAACTAATGAATTAATTACGTAATTTCTTTAAAAAAGAACGTCGTTAGATGTATATGTATTTTAATATTTTATAAAGAATATTCCATTGTGTTTCCAATGTCATATGATGTTAGTTTTTAAGACCTTATTGTGCAGAGGATGTTGCTTTGCTAATTGACTCATTCAAACTGTCCTGATGATGGGAATAAAATTCTCGAAAGCTTGACAAATTGAAAAAGGAATTTTATTAACCTGTGTGGTGATTGTTGACTGCATCATCACTTAAATTTTGAGTTTTTGTTATGTGTAACTGTATGACTGATAACATCATTAACCATTTCATATTTGGTTACTTTCTTTTTACAAATTTGACAGAAATAACTGACTAAATATTTAACTTAAGAATAAAATTAGTAACAAAAGTTTTTCTATAATAAACAATATTGCATGTAGAAAAAAATGTAGAAATGTTGAAATATTTTTTTTTGTAATATTCATAACAGACGATTTTCCATTAATCAGGGATCTTTTCCAGCCATAACATAAAAAATGTTTTTATTTTGCCCTAGCCTAAATGTAACCATTAACCGAAGGGGTGCATTGTTTTAGTCGACACTTATCAAGGAGTGAAACAACGGGGGGCTGATTGTAGGAAAACCATAAAAACAGTGGCGGAGAGAAATATTTTTGTTTTAATATTTCAAGCTTGAAATATATTTTATTTTTTTTGCAGTCGCCGTAGGTTTGGCAATAGTCCTAGAATAGAAGAAAAGGAAAAGAAGAGTATAGGTTTCCTAAACACTGAGAATATTTATATAAATCAATGAACTCTTTGCAAAAACAGTTTTATTACTGAAAAAGCATTGCGAGCCACCCGAACAAAAATAAAAAATGTTGCAAATCGTGTTGAAACCCGAAGTTAACTGAATTAAAATCTCGCCCAGAGAGTCTGCAACTTATCTGGCAAACCATCCTACACACATACTATATAGGAAACTTGTTGACGATAACTCTGTTCACCAATATGTGCCATGCGTGCTCCTAGTGATTGTGGCCTGCTTTAGCTAAGTCATCCGAACTGTTTAAAAATTATATTATATTATACAGGGTGAGTCTTAAATAAGTGCAAATATTTTTCCCAGGGCTGGTAGATCTCGATAAAAGAAACATATTTTCTCTTTGCCATTTTTCAGATAAGTCCAAAATAACCGAGTTATTTAAATTTGAAAATTAAAAAAAAATTTGATTTTTTTTGAAAAAATTTGAAACCACCGGACTTTTTTTCTGCATTTGCATCCCTTTTATTGCCGTAACCATAGAGGATTAGAGAAATTATACCGTGGGAAAATTTGCGGTGAACAGGCAGTTCTAAAAATTCGAAAAATATACAGGGAAACCTAAAAGTCTCACTTAACGTTAAACTTAAGACTCACCCTGTATATAATAAATATAAACAAGAAGAAAATGAGGGAAATGTATAAAAAAGGAAAAGATTGTTGAAAGATCGTTGAGGACCAAATCCCTCCAGAGCAAGCAGGATTTACAAGAGGTCGAGGAACACGTGAACAAATTTTGAATGTCCGTCAGATTATCGAAAGAAAAGGCCCGAGGAATTTAACAGATCCGCTCTATATTTGGTCATAGACTATCAGCTTATGACAAAATAAATGGTCAAAACTATGGATGGTTCTTAAAGAAATGGGCGTGCCTCTTCATTTGATTTCATTGATCCAGGATCTCTATGTAAATACCAAAAGTAGAATTACCATCAATGGCGTTACTTCGGAAGACTTCCAGCCTACCTGTGGTGTTAGGCAGGGGTGCATACTATCTCCTCAGTTATTCAATATATATATACTGAATACATCATGAGAAGGGCATTGGAACATTAGCAAGGGGGGATAACAATTAATGGTCACAAAATTACCAACCTCAGATTTGCAGACGATACTACTAGGATAGGTCCTTCTAGCGGGAAACGAGGAAGAGTTACTGCAGGTTCTAAAATTGGTTGAAGACGAAAGCGAGAAACTTGGACTTGAAATTAATCCCTCTAAAACAAAAATTATGATTATCGACAGGCAAAACAACAACAAACCTGATGTAGTGAACATTGGTCGTTTTGAGGTTGTAAGTCAATATATATATCTTGGGTCACTTATAAACAACACGGGATCGTTAGAAGGGGAAATATGAAGAAGATGTGAAATGACAAGAGTGGCAGTGCGAAAACTCTCAAAGATATGGCGAGACAAAAACATATCTAAACACTTAAAAAAAAGGCTTGTTCACTGCCTAATATTTCCTATATTAATGTATGGCTCAGAATCCTGGACGATGAGACAGTCAGAAATGAAAAAATATGACGCAACTGAGATGTACTGTTGGCGACGAATGCTCAGAATTCCCTGGACTGCCCGGCGAACCAATGAATCCATGATCCAAGAACTGAACATCACAGAACGCCTCTCAACTTCTATACAGTCACGTATACTTAAATATTTCGGTCACGTTATGAGGAGGGATACTGACTGTATGGAAAACTAATTATACAGGGCAAGGTTCCGGGAGAAGACCAAGAGGCCGCTCGCCCTCCCGATGGATAGACCAGCTATCCAAAAATCACCCACAAGCCACTGCACACGCTTGTACATGAAGCACAAGACAGGGAATTATGGAGACAAACCTCACACATCACCTGACCACTCCATTCCTTTTGTAGGAATAAAGACAGAGAGAGAGAGAGAGAGAGAGAGAGAGAGAGAGAGAGAGAGAGAGAGAGAGAGAGATTGACAAAATTAACCAATGCTAAATGGGTAGATTTTGTGGTTTATGTTTCATTCATCATTTGTGTCTTAAAAAATACCAAATGAAACCATAAGACGCCAAATGGAACTAAAACACGACATCGTAGATGACATTTGAACTCAGCAATTGGCAAATGGTATGAACATGTGCAAAGAATGGAAGAACAATCCCAAAGAAAATATTAAATTGGAACCGTCAAGGTGGAAGAAAAAGAGGAAGACCACGCAAGAACTGGAGAGAGGGTATTGATAAAGAGATCTTACCAAAGTTTATGGTTGTCGTCTCGGCGCACACAGTGATAAGGTGTTCTGGTTATTCCATTTTCCCCACACAATCTGCATTCGCCGTTGTTTCTTAGCTTCAATCTACTTCGCTGTTCATTGAGGAGACATTGTTCTGTTAAAAACCCCGTGACAATCCGAAGAGTGTTTTTATTCAAATAAAGCAAATTCTTTGATTTTTCTCGATCATAAGTCTTTCAAGGCTGATAACATAGTTTTACAATGGAAATATTGCTTCAAAATTTGACAAACTTTTAGACGAGCCGCCTCTGGTTGCTCCTGTGGCCAAGCGGACCCATTAAGGTGCGTAATGGTCTGCCGCGTAAGACATGGCGCGCAGAAATGCATCGATTAGACATAACAGTGTCCCGAGACAGACTCGCCCGCTACACCAAGTGAAAGGGGAGCACAAGGGGATGAGTTTAGGGGAGGGGGAGGGGGCTTTTTAGTCGAGGGAGCGCCGCCGCTGCCGTCCCGACTTTAATCAGTTCACATTTGAGAGTTTTTTTTTTCATTTATTTGGAACTGTACTGTTTCCAGAAAGCGATTGGATACATCTCGGGAAAAGGTTGCTATCGGGGTGTTTTCCTTTTCGCTAATTTAATATTAAATATAAAGTAGATTAGGAACTATAAATTACTAATTAAACCAGTATGAGTAATCATAGTTTCATTTTAAAATGTAAATCAAAGAGAAAAAAAGGGCAATACTGTTTTTGAAAAGTTTTTTAACTTCTAAGTTATTCAAAAATAAATATTCAATTGAATAAGTTGCGAACTGGTCATAAGAGGGGGTGAGGACTTTTTAGTTGGGACTTTATTGAGGACTTAACTTATTTTGGACTCCAGATTAGCCTTACCAGCAAAAAAAAGATATTAAACACCACTTTGAACTTTTTTGAACTCCTCTAAATAACTTAATAGATATAAAATTAAGATTGTTTTTGTTCGTAACAAAAGAAGTTTCTTATAGTAAAACAATTACTATACCGGGTGTTTCTCAAAAGTGGCTCACCCTTATATCTTTACTTATTTTTCTACTTATTTTTTCAAATAAAAAAACGAGATTTGGTACGTTAGTATATGATATAATCAGAATTGATTGACGTATTCAATTGTTTTCGGTCACTTCCTGTTTCACCGGAAGTGACTACAAATTTTAATTTCTAATTGACACCCTCGGTATTATTTAGAGATAAGCAACAAATCGCAAACTGCAATTCATTCGCAGCGATATTAAAATCACAATCGCAACTTACGATTGGGTCTCATAGGAAACTGCAACTGCGATTTCTTCTATTTGCGAGTTTCAATTTAGTCAACTAATATTACTATAGTTGCGATTTGCGATTTTGCTGCGATTTCTTCTGTTTGGGAGTTTCAATTTAGGCAACCAATATTATTATATATGCGAGTTGCGATTTTGTTGCGAGTTACGATTTTGCTGCGATTTGCGACTTTGTTGCGTGATTTTGTAACCTAGGACCGTGATAAGCTTCTGACCAAGACACTAAGATCTGCCAGTTTGAATTTTTAAGAGTTGCGATTTGCTATTTTGTTGCGAACGTAATTTTGTGGGCCATTGAAGCATTTTATAGTAAACTGCAATTGAATTTTTTCTCTGATTTTATTTATTTATAGAGAAGGTATTATTTTCTAGAGCCAAGATCAATAATGTACCTGGTGTTTCTCAAGAGTGGTTCGCCCCTATAACTTTTTTATTTTTTTCTGATAAAAAAACGAGGTTTGGTATGTTAGCATATGACATAAATAAGGATTAATTGACGTATTGAATTCGTTTGGATTACTTCCTATTTCACCGGAAATGACTACAACTTTTGATTTTTAAATGGCACCCTCGGTATTTGTTTATTTTATTTGATAGAACATGACACTCTCTCTGAATAGAATGGCATATCATATATCAACTTTTGACATTTACATTTAAAAAAATTGTATTTTAAATTTCAATCTAGAGTGGCTGTGTTAAAAACACTAATTTTTAATCAAGGATCCTTGGAAAAAAAGATTTAATTGTCTAGTGTTTTTCGTGTGTTCTCCTGGCCGATTAAAAGATACACAAATCGTATTTTTAATCATATCTCAATGTGTTCAAATGGAACGAGGGTGGCTTATTAGCATATTTAGAAAAATCATTTTTTTACGAATAATTTGGTACCACACATATGGTATTTCGAGTCAAATTGTTGTTATGAACCGCATGTTACAATTTTCGAATTTTGTCATTAAAAAAATCAAATGTTGAAGTTATTTCTAGTACAATATTTAAATATTAAAATCGCAATCGCAGGTTACTGTCGCTGCGATTTAAAAATGGCAATGGCAGTTTCAATTGCAATTGGAGATCGCAGTTTTGCTCATCTCTAGTATTTTTTTACTTTATTCAAGAGAAAATGACACTCTGAATAGAATGACATAAGTCAAATTTTGACATTTCGCATATGGTTTATTTGAAATTGTAACATGCGGTTCATAACTACAATTTGGCTCGAAATACCAAGTTTGTAGAACCAAATTATTCGTAAAAAATGCTTTTTGTTTTGAAAATGGTGAAAATTAACATATGATAATATGTCATTCTATTCAGAGTGTAATTTTCTATCGAATAAAGTATAAAAATACTGAGAGTGCCATTTAAAAATCAAAAGTTGTAGTCATTTCCGGTGAAACAGTAAGTGACCGAAAACAACTGAATACGTCAATCAATCCTAATTTAGGTGGTGTTTGGACAAATGCTTGTCCTTGTTTTAAAGAAATGTGCATTCATTGAATTAATTCTAAATAAGTAGGTATAAGTTTGTATCGTACGAAATTTCACATATAGAAACTGGGTAAATCTGAGGGGTTAAAGGACCAAAGGGAGAGAAGGGGGGAAGCCGGGAGGGTTGGAGTGAGTGTTACGGAGGAGGCGCTTTGCATCCGCCGCGATAAGGACCAAAGAGTGGACAGCGAGAGAGGTCTAAGGTAGAGCCAGCGACAGGGATGGCATCATAAATTTGGCTGATAGCGCAGATAAAAGGCTGTAAATTTTCGAATATCTTTTATGTTTGTGTGGGCCGTTAAAGTATATTGAAAGGAGGAGGCCGGGAAGTGGGTCCGGTGAATTATGGAGTGCGCAATGTACAGATCCTCGGGAACGATATATCGGCCAGTACTTAACCTTCTCTTTCACTTAAGGTCAATCGGAAGAAATTCAATCACAAAATTGTGTGATATTAGTTAAAGTCTCATTCAGAATCTCAAAATTAATGCAATAAATTAGTGGTTTCAATTATACTTTATACTCAATTATACTTATATATATATAGCTTACGATAATTAATTTACAAAGTCTAAAAATCCAATTAAAGTTAATAGAATATCCTAGGAACAACCTGCCGCGCCGCAGTGCAGAAAACAAATTTTTGATCTGAGTTGAATTTTTTTTAACTTTTTCGACAAATTTTTATTTTTTATGATGTGGCATTAAAGATACATACAACCCTAAATTTTTTACCCTTCTACCGTCAACCCCTGTTTTTTAATAGGGGTTGTTTTTATTAATTTTTTTGTTACTATTCTCCTCCGAAACGGTTTAACCGATTTTGATGAAATTTTATATTATGCATATTCAGTAGTCTGAGAATAGGTTCTTATCTATTTTTAAACCCCTTAGTGATAAGGGTGTTCCACACCATATATTTTTTTTACTTTTAGGCATTTTTCCCCTATTTTTTAATAGTGATATTAGTTCAATAAATTTAATTTAACAAAAAATTGTTTATAAAAATTGTTAGAATAACTTAAATTAAAAACGTGAGCAACCGGGTATAAATGGTATTTACCCAATGCAATATACAATTTATTGACCTTTTGGGTATATACCGGGTGCAAAAACTTGTGTATTTAGGTACCAAATTTCAATATACCGGGTACTTGCCCATTACTAACCTTAGCCAAAACAACGCGTGGTCGGGTCTGCTAGTATTGCTATATAAAAGCGTGTATAAGAACGCATAAAACATGACTCATGACTCATTTGACTGACGCGATTAAATTTGATTTTTGCAGTTTCGGTCTTTCCTTTGTAATTGCTTCATTTGTTTTCCTAAAATGTTCAAGACGAATGAACAACATATTAAAAAATATGCTATTACAATAAGTACTTTATTTAGTCGATTAGCCAACTTTTCGATTTTCCCGGAAACATAATTTTTATTGAATAAAAAAAAGGGTTTTCGCTACTCGAAGAGAAATCTAAACAATAAAAAGTTGTTTTTTTTGTGAAACCGGTCAGTGACTTTTTACTAGCAAAATAAATTTGAATAACCGACAATTTTTTTAACTTTTCAGGAGGTATATCTCCTCCCGTCCTCTATACAGGTACGGACAAAAAGTTATTTAAATAATACAAAAAACTCCCAGATAATAATTTTCATCCAAATATTGAAGTTACTTCATAAATTATTTGAAAAAAATCGAAATAAAAATGAAACTTCTACACCCTGTATCTGGGAAACTAAACTTTTAGGACATTATTTACACGAACTTTTTTACTTATTTTTATGTGCAGAATATGCTGTTTGGACCACCATGTATATTACATAAGGATGTATAGCTGGTAACTCATTATACTTTGCAGAAGACACCAATGTCTCTCAAGATTCTAGATAACTTTTTCAATTGGTCAGAATAGGTTTTTGTCGTAGAGACTGATTCTTTATTTTGTTTGTATTGGTCGCTAAATAGTCCTAGATGCTGACGCGACCTTAATTAAATTATCTCTCTCTCTCTCTCTCTCTCTATTTGTTGAAGGGTTTAGCATTGGTTAGGTTGCAGATGGATGGTATAGGTAAGGATGCATGGTATGGATAGGGAATGGTAGTTATTAAAAGGGACAGCAAGGGAGAGTACTTTTAAGAAGAAAGTCATGTGTGAGTCTGCAATCTAGACGAATTCTGTTCTAGACCGTATAAAAATTTCTGCAAGGAGGTTCAGGCAGCATTTATGAAAAATACATAATTTTCTAACACTGCTGATATAAATAATCAGTTTTTTTTGAAAAGACAAGATATTTGATTTGGTATAAGATAAGCAAAAATTAGAATAACAGACAAGAATAAGCAGAAAATAGAAGCCCTAACGAATCAAGGTATTGGCAGGCCGTACATAGAAACTCTCGCTAATATATATAGTCTGTAAAACGAATAACTTTGAATTTGACAGTTCCCGCGGGCTTTTCTAGTGTTAATTTTATTAGATTAGCAACTTGCGGCCATGCTGACGCAATGCCGTCTCTAATAGAACAGCCTAGGAGCGAGATTTATGACGTCACGCTAGTTAGATACTACGGATTAATAAATATGTTGTAGAATACATGGAAACCATAATTATTCCTTGTATTTGTGGTTTGTATTTTAGAAATGATATAGTTTACATGAAATATACATAATATACAGTTAGTAAATACAATATATATACATACCTATTTCTAGTAATAAATACTTTGGCAGATAAACTATGAACCATACAAATGCAGCAAATGTTTTACAATATGGCTGAAATCGTACTCCATAGTCAATGTAGATAGTTTTTGTGTTAAGAATAATAATTTAAAAAATATGTGGTCATCTTTTGACAAGTTTATATTAGTTTATTAATTGCAGTAAACATTATAATATATAAAGAAATTTTGTGAATGCAAATAATAATACATCACTATTATTAGATATTGAATGTTTTTTGTTAAATTAGATCGATTTTCAAACCCCAAAATTTAAAATATATTTTACATTTTACCCATTATCTTATGTACCACCTATTCATTATTTGTATATTGTAAAACATTTGCTGCATTTGTATGGTTCATAGTTTATTTGCCAAAGTATTTATTACTATAAATGGGTATATATTATATTTTATTTATTAACTGTATATTATGTATATTTCATGTAAACTATATCATTTTTAAAATACAAACCAAAAATACGAGGAATAATTATGTTTTCCATGTATTCTACAACATATTTATTAATCCGTAGTATCTAACTAGCGTGACGTCATAAATCTCGGTCCGTGGCTGTTCTATTAGAGACGGCATTGGTCTAATATTTAGAAATGTCAAAAGCTGATGACATTTTACTTTTGTCAATTATGACATTTCGTGTTGATTTTTGCAAGAAGAGGAAGAACTGTCACTTGTTTTATTATTTTCCTTTTCTATTTCACGAAAGAAAAAAGAGTTACCTATCTGATTCGTTCAGGCACTCAATTTAAAGAATATCAGTAACTTTTTTGACAGAAGGATTTTATATTTGCCATGTTGGTAAAAAATAACGGTCAAAATTCAAAGTTATTCATTTTATAGACTATACAAAGAAGCCAAAGCAAGAGTAATGATATGTAAAACAACCCCTGAGTTCCCAACTGACAAAGGTGTACGACAGGTAGACGCAATATCCCCAAAGCTGTTCACAGCAACACTAGAAGAAATCTTCCTTAACTAGACTGGACCAACAAAGGACTAAAAATAGATGGTGAATATCTTAACCATCTAAGATTCGCTGATGACATAGTCCTAATAGCCAATAGTCGTGAAGAACTACAAACACAACCTAACACAAATTAACGAACTAAATACAGCCAGCAAGTAGGCCTCAAAATGAATTTAGCAAAAACTAAAGTAATGTACAACGAACTAGTAAGCAGTAGACAGAAAAGACA
This sequence comes from Sitophilus oryzae, assembly GCF_002938485.1. Taxonomy (NCBI): domain Eukaryota; kingdom Metazoa; phylum Arthropoda; class Insecta; order Coleoptera; family Curculionidae; genus Sitophilus; species Sitophilus oryzae. The sequence goes on along the minus strand of NW_022146870.1, from coordinate 599,224 downwards.
TTCTATTAAATAACACAAATGTGGATATAGAAGAAAAATACATATATTAGGAAGAACTAATACACAGCCCGGGATCTCTAGTACCAGAAATACTTATGGAAGAAACTCAATCATATTCAAATCTAGAATGCCACTTTATCTAAAGAAGAAAACATTCGACCAATGTGTACTACCGGTCATGACCTATACATGCGAAACCTAGACTTTTAAAACGGACATTATAAGAAAATTGTAGGTCACACAACGCTCAATGTAACGAAATATGCTGGGAATAACCAAGAAAGACCGTAAAAGAATAGAGTGGATGCGACAAAAGACCCAGGTACTAGATGTCATCCATAGAATCAAATCCCTCACGGGGCAATGGGTATGACACCTAGCAAGAAGGACGAACAACAGATGGACCACAATAATTAAAGTATGGTACCCACGAGGAATTAAAAGACCTAGAGGAAGACCGAATCCTGAGAGGGGACCATGATATTAAGAAATTAGCAGGGATAACTTGGGCCCGCATAGCCAACAATAGACAACAATGGGCCCAACTACAAAGAGATTATCTAAATATGTGAGGGAAGCTACACCATAATTGGAAATAGTTGAATAAGCTGAGAATGATGATGATGAAGCAAAAATTTAAACAAAATGCTGATACGAATCACACGTATGATATATCGAGAAATCGACCTCAAAATGCTTCAACAACCAACTTAGCAGTAACTTTTTCAGAGACTATAACCCAACAGTCAACAGTTATTAGAGTTTAATAAACCGTATTAAAAATTTCGTATTAACATTTTCCCTCTCCCCCATCTAAAATAGATTTAAGGTCTGGGGAGGGGATGGACGAGGGAGACACAGGAACAAGCAAAAAGCGAGAAAGATAATGCAACCCGAAATGCAAATTGAAAATGTGAAGTTATGCGGCAGCGGCAAAGGTAAATTTTCCATAATCCCGGCCGGTTTCGGCCGTATATCTTGATTTTATGGGATGGTGAGGAATGCCAGCGGTGACGTAAATCAATCTGCGCGAATTAACGGACTCGCAGTCGGTAAAACAGCGAACTGCAGCGCGCGATAGAGCGCAGACACGCGTTGATTAAAGAACGCGCCCGCCTCGCCGCTATAAATCCTTATAAATGTTAATTGAAAAATTAGATGGAGTAGATCGGAGGTGCCCGGCGGGAGGCGCTATTCTCGCAGTTTGTCGGTTATGGATTTGTTTTTTGTCGACTCGGTCTTTTTTTCGCGTCTCCCCTATTCGAGGTAATTGCTACGAGAGTTCAAACAGATAGACAAATGTATTTAATTTTGTTTTTGATCTATACTTAGTCTTACTAGACTGCAGGGGTGGATGGGGAAGTGGAAACCGGCCCGGGAATACCAGGCAACCGGCCCAAATCCACAAAAACAAAATGACCTTAACGAAGAAACATATATTTTATTTATTAATATATAAGTAAGGGCGTTTTTCGCTCGTGCGAAAAAAGCTCTTTTGCCTCCGGTTTTTTAAAAAAATTGAAATTGTCTTGATCAAATTTTCACAAAGATCAATTTTACAGGGTTCTACTGCTTAATTTCTCAGGCTCAGTTTTACAGAGTTTTACTGCTTTATTTCCATTATCGATAACGGTAATTTGATCTTGAATAGGCTACAATTTTGAGTCACGATTTTGAGAAACTTTAAGACTTCCTGATTCATTCAGTTCAGCTGGCCCAATCCTCTGTGAAATACATTATTTTTAGCTTTTCAGGTATATAGTTTCTTACACATTTGTAGGAAGAAGTTCTGTCTTTTCTGGTAGAGCAGCAGCCTTGTCGTTTATACGTGTTTGTAACTAAATGAACCGCGGTCGTCATTAAAACTGCTGCATTTTTTAGGTTATTATATTAGTTCTTATCACTTTTCCTTTATACTTTTCTACATTTGGCATCTTGTATGATAATGCCATGACTCAAACGAAAAAAACCTAGATCTAGGCAGTTGATATAAATGTGTTCTGAGGTAATGCTATGTTACAGTCCGTAATAAGAGTAGACCTATTCTTATTATATGTAAAAGAGAAAACTTCTTCCTACAATGGCTAGAACCTAGACCTAGGCAGTGGATATAAATGTGTTCTGAGGTAATGCTATGTTACAGTCTATAATAAGAATATTTGGATATTCCAGTCGGGAGAACCTGAAACTCCTAGAGAGCGCGTCCCCAGGTGGCGGATCGGGGAAAGCCTCCCAGATATGGGTGGTAGGAGGGAAATGAAATACCTCCCGCGGACCAACAGGTATGCAGCGTCTGATTCAGAGTGAACGGCCGCAAACAGCGTCTGTCTCAGAGTGAGCGGCTGATTACTAGGTCCTCCAAAAGGGGGTTGTGGCGGCAGGCGTAAGCACCCTACCACACTTAAAATCTTAAGTGCTTGGGAAAAATAGATGCAGAATGAAAAATTATAAGAAAAATCCCCGGGTGGCAATCCACACCTCATTTAGAGGGAGCCCCAACGGATACGGGGGGGGCAGTTCTGCTGAAGATTTTCAAGTACAAGCTGTAAACAGCAACCGGGACAGAAAGAGGAAAGGGAGGAAGATCAAGGAAAGGAAATTAAGACTCGCCACATGGAATATCCAAGGATGGAGAACCAAGCGAGAAGAAGTGTTGGAGGAATTCAAGAACATGAACGTGGATATATTGGTTGTAACCGAGACAAAGAAAAAGGGAAACGGTACAGAAGAGATCGGAGGCGCACTGCATATATGGAGCGGAGTGAAAAAAGAACAAAGAGCTAAAGCGGGAGTCGGAATATTAGTGAAGAAAAAATTTAGAAAGAACATCAAGACGTGGGAACCAGTAAACGAAAGGGTGATAAGAGTGGAGATAGCGATATACGGTAGGGACGTAATTATAATAGGCGCATACGGACCAAACGATGACAGCCCCGTTACAGAGAAAGAAAAGTTTTTGGACACGATACAGAACGAAATTGCTAACATACGGAAAAAAGAACTCATTATAGCAGGCGACTTGAATGGGAGAGTAGGCAGAAAAGAAAATGATAGCGTAATAGGAAGATTTGGAGAAGAAATAACCAACGATAACGGTGAAAGAGTCATAGAAATATGCGAACTAAACGACCTCAAAGTAACAAATGGGTTCTTCAGACATAAGGATATCCACAGATACACCTGGACACAAGAAACGAGAGAACTCAAATCTATAATAGATTACATTATCATACGAAGAAGATCTACAATTAAAATAAGGGACGTCCGAGTACAGCGAGGGGCAGAATGCGGAAGCGACCACAGATTATTACTAGCTAAAATGGAATTCCCTTGGATGAATAGAAAAACGAACAACATTGAAGGAACACCGATAGAAATACAAAAAAGAAAACCACTAAAAATACAATTATTACAGGATGAATCCACACGACATCTATACCAAACAAGACTTGACCAGAAACTCATAGAATTTAGATACGATGATAACATGGAAGACACATACCAGCACATCAAAGAAAGTATGCTACAGGCAGGGATGGAAGCCCTCGGAGAAGTAGAAGGAAAACAACGACCTTTCGAATACAATCTTAGTGAAACGACGATTAACGAAATTAAATGTAAAAAACAACTGTACAATAAATGGCTGAGTACCAGGAATGAAGATGACTACAAAAAATATAGAGAAAAAAACAGAGACGTTAAAGGGATGGTAAACAGAGAGAAAAACGAAAATTGGGAAAAAACCTGCCAGAACTTGGACCAATATATCGGTGGAGCTAGAAGATCAGAAGCATGGAGAGTGATTAAGGAATTGAGATCCGATAGGAAAGAAAGATCATACATATCATACATTGAACCTGAGAAGTGGAAAGATCACTACAAAGATTTACTCACGGAAACAAGACAAAAGTTTATAGAGGAAAGACAAGAAGAAGAGGGACAACCTAGAGCACAACATATACCTATAACAATAGAAGATATACGAAAGGCAATTAAAACAATAAAAAACAAAAAAGCAGGAGGACCAGGGGACATCGCACCAGAGCTCATAAAATGCGGCACAGAAAAATTATTCAGAATCATACATGGAATGTTTGGGAAAGCAATAAATGGACATAACATACCAGACGAATGGAAGGAAGCACAGCTAACATCGATTTTCAAAAAAGGAGATAGAAGACAGTGCGATAACTATCGAGGGATCAGTGTCATAGCAACCATGGGGAGGCTATATGGTAGAGTACTGAGAGACAAATTAGAACAGAACATACAAGGAAAAATCGGAGAAGAACAAGCAGGTTTTACAGCAGGGAGATCATGCATAGATCATATTTACACGATCCAACAATTATTGGAGAAAAAAAAAGCAAAGAACAAACCAGTACACTTAGCATTCATCGATTTAAAGAAGGCCTATGACACTGTACCCAGGAAAGAACTATGGAAAGCGATGGAAAGACTGGACATACCGATAACACTCACAAATGCAATGAAGACTTTATATAGGAACAACAAAATACACATAAAAGTAGGGAACAAGATAGTAAACAGCTTAACAACATCGAAGGGGCTGCTCCAGGGATGTCCAACATCGCCAACATTATTTAAAATATTTCTGGAACATGCACTGACAACCTGGAAACGCAAATGTGAAGGTATGGGAATCCCTCTAAGAAATGAACATCTTTACACGCTCTGCTTTGCAGATGACCAGGTGGTGATGGCCCAGGATGAGGAAGATCTAAGTTATATGCTCAGGAAGCTAAATGAAGAGTATGAAAAAGTAGGACTAGAAATAAACCTGAAGAAAACCATGTACATGACAACAGAGGAAGATACAGCTGATTTACAAATAGAAGACCACCTGGAAATAAAGGGAACCAATAACTTTAAATACCTGGGATTTACACTATCGAAAAACGCAACTACGGAAGAAGATATAAATGTCAGACTTGGACAGACAAGATCCTGTATACAACAACTGCACTCCGTTATCTGGGATAGAAATATCAGGAAAAAGACTAAAACATTGATATATGAAACAATTATTCAGAGTATCATGACATATGCAGCAGAAGTATGGGTCATAAACAAAAACAACCAAAGAAAAATTCTGGCCACCGAAATGATGTATTGGAGAAGATGCTGTGGACTAACCAGAAGAGACCGAGTCACGAATGAGGAAATAAGAAGAAGAATGGGGAGAAAGACCGACGTCTTAAAGTACATAGAAACGAAAAGATTGGTATGGTACGGTCATGTTAGAAGGGCGGAAAATAGATGGATTAACAGAGTGACAGAGTGGAGCCCGATTGGAAGAAGAAAGCGAGGGCGGCCAAGAAGATCATGGCGAGATGAAGTGGACGAGTCTATGCATCGGAGAGGACTACGAGAGGGAACATGGGATGATCGAGACGAATGGAGGACCCGGTTGATGGAAGGAAGGCAGCCAGAGCTGTAGAATCCTTTATATATATATATATTATATATATATATATATATATATATATATATATATATATATATATATATATATATATATATATATGGATATTCCAGACAAATTAATATTTTATTATCTAATATAGTTTAAACCTTATTTAATTTGTCTCTGCTGTCTCAGTATATATTTATATAAATTAATTTTAGCAACATTTATAAAAAGCAATTTATATATATATATATATATATATATATATATATATATGGATATTCCAGACAAATTAATATTTTATTATCTAATCTAGTTTAAACCTTATTTAATTTGTCTCTGCTGTCTCAGTAATGTTTAGTAAATTAATTTTAGCAACATTTTAAAAAGCAATTTAGACTTGGCAACTTTAGTTCTCAAGCATAGAGATAGCCATCACATGTTTTCTCTGTCAACCGCAGAGTTCGCATCAAATAATCTTTTTACAAAGGGGAGCTCGAAAAATATTGCACCGAGGCCCCCAGTTGTCAATCTACGTTACTGTATTCTTAGTATACACTTAGATCGAGAATATTTAAATTTACCTAATGCTATTCATTCTTTTTTTCGCTGCCAGTCAGTCATATTTATTAGTTATTAATAAAAGAATAGTGGTAAAACTATACAGGATGCGTCTTAAATAAGTGCAAATATTTTCAGGGGTATATTACGACCGCAAGAACACGTCTATGAGGTTTCTTTTGCAAAAATCGTCCATTTTCTTTGAAATTTTCCTGTATATTTTAGAAAACTTTTTAGAACTTCCTGTTCGCCGCAAATTTTCCCACGGTATAGTTTCTTAATCTCTGATATTACGACACGAAAAGAGATGCAAATACCGAAAAATTGAGGTGGCTCAATTTTTTTTAAATATATATATTTTTGATTTTCACACTTTAATAACTAGACTGGACTAATTTGAAACACGGTAAAGAGAATATATTATGTTTCTTTTATCTACCAGCTCTGAAAATATTTGCACTTATAAAGTCACCTTGTATAATAAAAAATTTCAAACCGAACAAACAACGGATGTTTATTAAAATTATAAGTGTCTCAGAGAAAGACATCTTACAATAGTTATATTGGCCTTCTGACGATTATACTGATGCAAATTGATTAGTTATGGAGTCTCTAAGAATCTTACGTCACTTTAGTTAGAAGATTAACCATTTAAATTTTGCTAATCCAATCTTTTCTTGAGCTCTGATCGGGACCGGCCGGCCCACCGGGAATTTTCCCGTTTTCCCATATGGCCCATCCACCCCTGCTAGACTGACTAGTGATTACTCAGCAAAAATTGGCACTTTGACTCATATCGAGCCAAAACTTAGTCTACGGTTACAAAGAAAGCGACTAAAACGTTTCAACAATAAAGCGTTTGAGGCTATTTTAGTTTTAATACATTTTATTGTCATTTGTTTCCATTAAAAATAAGCAAAAGAAATAGCAGGTCTACACTTCCTAAAAAGATGTCGATGAGTAAGAGGTCGCAAGTAAATTATTACCACAGTTACCAAAAAATTAGACAACAGCGGCAGTGGATACATAAATTAAATCGAGAAAGAAACACAAAAAGCATATACCATACGTTTTTCTGCCACTTAAGTCATCACCCTCACAAATTTTACCATTACTCTCTACGGTATTGCTGATTTCTTTCCACAGTTTATATCAATTTTATTTTGTGATCTCTATGTCTTTGTATATACAGTGTGCTACCAATAACTGGTATCTGTAATACGAACATGGTTAAATTGGGGCAAAGATGCGCTTTGGGATGTTCACCAATATGCCATGAAAAAGTTTGCATTAAAAATTTCAAGGATTGCTGAGTTTTTTGGAAATAACGGATTTTTTTGAGAATCAGTTTAATTTTTTTCTGTCGTTACTTTTTAGAAAATCAAAAAACTAAATACATTGTAGCGTTTTTTAAACCACTACCACTGCGAACGGCAGCTTTTCATCGGAGAGCAGTCGTGGATAAGGTATTTCACTAGAGAGAAAATTAATCAGTAATAATTAACAAAAGATATATAGATATTGGGCGCCAGGCATGTACAGAGAAAGAAAACACAGTTGTATAATACTTAAAACTAATGACTATATTTATTCATGACGTTCTTTGCTGATACATGACATTGTACAGTTCTAGTAAATATATAGTGGTTATATGTCAAAGAAAGTGGTGGTAAGAGTCGTACTAAATAATAAAATAAAAATACAGGACATGTAAAGTTTAAGAGAAAATATGAAATGTAGCATTACTTTAATTAATTTGATATATTCCATATGATGCTAAATCGAAGATGTTACAACCTGTAGATTCTAGAATCTATGTTTGATTATCCATCTATTAAAATAGTGCAATAATATCTATAAAAGTAATACCATTACAAGACGTAATGCAATGAAACCTAAGATCTAAATTATATTTTAAAGATTATATCGACAGGAATGTTCTTAACAATCTAACCACTGAACATAGTCTGTACGATATTACTTAAGATGTACGTTATTGTTTTAGACTGAAAATGTTTTAGATGTTAAATGTAAAACTAGAACTTAAATATACACTTAGCTGTTCTTTTATGTAACCTTGCTTCAAACAGTAGCAGCGTGAGGTGGTCTAGCATCTCTGTACTGTCTGTCGGCGATCCTGTTGGTCAAAACAACAAAAGGGGCCAGATTGAGGACACAATGAATCCTTACAGCCGTAGCTACTGACTAGGCTTAGAAATGGGAGTGAAGCAGCATGGGACTCAAGCTACATCCACGCTGTGGCACTTAGATGTAAGAAAAAATCGTTCTTACTGGGGACACTCGTCCACAGGACATCTGTACATAAGATAATGTCTATACATAAGACACTACCCGTACCTTGGACATAGTCCGTACCTTGGACACAGTCCGTACCTTGGACACAGTCCGTACCTTGGACCCTAAAAATATGAAACTCTTGTTTAAAACCAAACAAGGTCTAATAAACAAAATAAACCTACCTCGAAATACTTCCGAGGGCTCAATAAATAATAAACAACATGTCCTTTCTTCCATGTGACATTCTGGAGGACAAAAGAAAAGTGATGCCAACGTGCCAGCAAAACACAAATACAAGTTGGGACATCCGTAACTCTACTTTAAAAATATTCAATAATAATATCGAATCTATAAAAGGTAATAACTCATCTTTACCTGTAGCCTCGAAATAGCAGCTGATTCAAATTATACAGCAAGACTTAAATAATCACCATTTCCAAAAGCTGGGATACAACAGAGAGTCAAAACAAAGTGAGGTTAAGCACGGAGAGTTGACAGAAGCGATGTTGACAGCGCGCGCCTCCACAGAATAGTAACAGGGTTGTGTCGAACGATAACAGGGTTGGCGACTAGGGAACGTAAAAATTACGCGTCAAATAAACTATCCGGCCTGAACGAGAGGGAATCCGGTGATGATAGGCCCCCAGACATCATATATTATATATAAAAAAAACATGTAACGAACTAAAAACGTTACAACACATTCTCATAGCCACTTTATTAGGGCTATCTGAAAGTATTTTTAGATTTTCAAATTAACTGATAATTTGTCAGATACAGAGCCAACTTAATTTTTTTAAATACGTATCTGCATTTTTTATTTGAAGTTTTGAAAGAACTCGGTCTCCTGAGTACAGGGTGGTCGAAATTGGTCTGTTAACAGAGAAAACCTATTTCCTGACTAGATAGAGTAAAACCGACATAGATATCATGGGCTTGATTTGTGATGCACGTTTAATGGCGTAAACCGCCTGTTGATATCTTCACTGCGAACTGAGATACAGGGTCTTTTTGAATTTTTTACCATTGAGAAAATTGCCCATAACTTTTGTATTTCGCGGAATAATATAATTCCGTAAAAACGTTCTTAATGTACTTTTTAAGCACAGTCCAGTGGCGTAGTCAGTTTTTTTCTATAGTTGCTCTTTTTGTCAAAAATAATAAAAAATATTATTTTTTAAATGGAAATGATAGTCCTTTCCAACGATATAAAGTTATGTGTATTTATTTCTAAGAATGAAAGAAATATTAGGATTTTTATCTTTGTATCGAAGAAGGCCTTGATTTTGTGTTGAGCTAGTTGCCTAATTATTTTTTATTACAATTTAATATTCTATATATTATTATTTATCTCCATAATTAAAGCCTTTATGATTATTTATCTACATAATTAAAGCCTTTATGATTTCCATTTAAAAAATTATATTTTTTGTTATTTCTGACAAAAAGAGCAAGCATAAAAAAACTGACTACGCCACTGGATTGTGCGTATATTGTGAATTAAAAAAGTGCCTTAAGAACGTTTATACGGAATTTTATTATTCCGCGAAATACAAAAGTTATGGGCAATTTTCAAAATGGTAAAAAATTCAAAAAGACCCCGTATCTCAGTTGGCAGTGAAAATATCAACAGGCGGTTTACGCCATTAAACGTGTCTCAGAAATCGAGCCCATGACATCTATGTCGGTTTTATACTATCTAGTCAGGAAATAGGTTTTCTTTGTTAAAACAGACCAATTTCGACCACCCTGTACAATGATATGCCAAACTTTATACTTTTTTGTTTAAGGTACAACAAACTATTTAATTATTATTTAAAATAAATTCGAATCCGACTTTATTTTTAATTATAACCGGATTAAGGTTATATTCATCGCAACAATATTGATCAGCGCTAATTAACATTGAATAAGGAAAATCGAGCCAATTGGAAGATTCAAATAAATAATATCTAGGTTAGCAATTTAAAGATATTATTTTTACTTTTTTTATTGTGAATTTGAAATCTTAGTGTGCGATCTAATAATATACAGAATATTAATCCTAGTTATTATAAATAAAATCAACTTCTACAAACTAGATTCAAGTGCTATACGTATTCAAAAGGGTTACCACCCTCTCTATTGCACAAATTTATTTTTCGTTCTAGATGTATTGATTTCACTTTTACAAATGTGACATGTGACAGAGCCGGGATTGAAATTAGTTTAAATGAATTATGTCCGAAACAAAAAAAAATAATTGTGGCATGTCATTGTTCTCAGTGAGACCGAATTCTTTCAAAACCTGAAATAAAAAATGCAGGTCCGTATTTAAAAAAATTAAGTTGGCCTCTGTATCTCACAAATTATCAGCTAATTTGAAAAATCAGATAGCCCTAATAAATTGGCTATGAGAATGTGCAATCCTTTCATGATTTTCTAAAAAGTAACGACTGGAAAAAATAAAATTGATTTTTGAAAAAAAAATCACTTTTTCAAAAAAAACTCAGCAATCCTTGAAATTTTTAGAACTTTTTTGATGGCATCTTGGTGAACACCCCAAAGCGCAACTTTTTGAAGTTTGAAATTTCGACATATGATGAGTTTTAAAACCTAAATATTCTTCCGTGCAACAAGCACAAAACTTCTGTCTTACAAGCAATATTAGACAATTATTGTATAATTATTTCAGAAATGATTGCCGACTTTGACGACGATACCCACTTTTGTTTAAAATGCCACACGACTATTCTAGGATTAGATAACTACGTAACACACAGAAAATCAGGATGTCACAAAAATATCCATCCAGGTAAACTATAAATCAAGATATAATCATCTGATCATTTTGAGTATATTTTTCTATAGATCCCTCAAAATCGCCTCTTCCAAGCCATCTTTTACCGCCAGATGAAATCGGTTTAAAGGCAGACGATTTCTTTTCTTCACTGGAACTGAGAAGTAGTTCTAAAAAAACTACGCAGTCAACATCAGGTAGGAAAAAGATTTTAGATTTTCGGTTCTTTTAATTCAAAATACTTTAGGCAAAAACTTCAGTGGAATACTTACAAGAAGTAAAACGACAGCAGCTATACAAGCTAGTACCAGCAGAGACCAAACTGAACCATCGCAATCAAAATCTGGAAAAAATGTTTGGATCGGTATGCTACGTTAATTCAAAACGCACTTATCTGATATTAAACAAACTCTAATATTTAAGGTGGAAGTCAAATCAAAGATCTAGGCACCGGTGACAACCAGTCGAAATTAATTAAAGCTGTAGCCAATCTTGAAAGAAGGAAAGATAATGCAACATGCCATTCTCCACCAAGATTAAGTAAGTAGGTAAATAACAATTAAACTCTTCACACAATCGTCTTTCTAGGTCAAGTTTATGACGAATCCGATGACGAATCTGATGAATATGAAACGGAAGAGGAGGATTCTGAAGAAGAAGACTATGCACCACCCAGAAACTATACTGGGGGAAAATGGAAACCGTCCTCTCCAATTCAGTGGACTACCAAAAACGAAAATAGAGAATGGGCAATTCCACCGCCTTCATATACAGGTATTTTTTTAACCCAGTTTAGTTGCCTCGAACTATTGCTCTATGGAAAATTACTGCTTTAAGGCAGACATATATTTACTATGAATTAGTGTGTCAATAATTTTGTAATATGAGATTCTGCCCGTTCTATTACATTCTTCTTAAGACAGATTCTCACGACTCGTGTACTTGGCAAGTACGCCAATATTTGCGTACTTAGCAAGTATGCTATCTGTATAAACAACATTTTTCTGCAACAAGCTTGGCGTACAACCAATGTTTGTACAAGTACACGAGTCGTCAGAGTCCGATTTTAGAATTTAGAGTATCAAAAAATATATCCTTAAATTATTTATCATTTTTCGTTTTTTTTATAGATATAAAATACAATACTTTGTTGATTTTGTTTTGCGTTGTTAATGTTTTTAAAAAAAATAATAAATTAAATAAAAACAAATAAAATATTTCAAATAAGAACAGATAAGTTGTAATAATTATCTAATAACAAAAACATTTAAATCTAAATGACGTATTCTAATGATTACCTACCACACGCTGCAGACCTATTTTACAGTCATTTTCTAGCATTCGCAATAATGCTACTGTTAACTTAAACTGTCCATCGAGATTTACTACATCTAAACAAAACCAATTGTAGAATAAATAATAAATAACTAACTACCAATCAAGAAGTACAGAAATGTAAAAATCAAATTCAAATGTGACAATTGAAACGTTATCCAAAATTGGGGGCTCATAGATTTTTCTCATTTCACTTTTTAAGGATAAAAATAGTTGTCTGTGTTGGTGATATATTAGTTTTAAGTCATATTAACTATTAAAGGTGGAAAATGGAAACCAAGGCGTCCTCCTTCTCCACCACCATCACATACGAAAGGGAAATGGAAACCTTCAGAAGATGACGGTCATAGTATGACTGGAGGAAAATATCCACCTCCTGGACATACTAAGGGCAAGTGGAAACCAGTCAGAAATGATAATGAAGAGGAATATACAGCTACTAATTATACAAAAAGTAAACACTATCGTATATAAGATATTTATAAATTATATTGAGATATTTAAAATTAGGTAAGTTAAAATCGAAAGCTGAAACTGATGATGATAAATGTTCTCCACCGACCCATACAAAAGGTAAATGGAAGCCTCAAAATAAATCTGAGGATTGCCATGGACCTCCATCTACTCATACTAAAGGTAACATAAGTTTACCAATTAGGTATCTTCGTATACCTGGGTCAAAATCACGAAGGTGCGAAATTCGCTTCGCCAAAGTATAATTTGCAAAAATCGCATAGTTATTGAATAACTAAATTTTGATAAAAATTTAATTTATTCGTTTTATCTGTACATTATTTAATATACTTTAAATGTAAATAATATTTAAAGTTATTTCAAGTTATGTACATAAAAAGTCATTTCGAGAACGCATCCTAAAGTAACGATCCCTAGAAACAAGTACTAAGAACGTCTATAAATTAAACAATATTACACATATTCATAACTTATGATCGAATAGTTTTATCTTATATTAACATTTTACAATAAAAATACAAACATCATTTTTTTTCCAATATATAGAAGGAAAAATATTTTGTCCGGAAGTAATTGCATCATTTCAGTGAACGCAGTTTTAACTAGCCAAAAATAATTTATTAAGAACGCTGGGGGTTGGCGCTAGTGTGCAGTCATTGTATATGGCGATAATCAAGGCGGCTGTCGCGGGTATTTATAGTGAATATTAATAAAAATTAGTGGTAAGTATCTTATTATTTATTATTTATTGAGCGTACATCAATAGTTCATCATCCCGGGAATGCCTGTATTAGTTTGCAATATCAGAAAAATGTTTATTTCAATGAAGTATAGCAAAAGTAACTTCAAATATTTTATGATAACTGTCTCAGATGGCGTATATGATGGCTGCCGTTAATAGAAACGCATTTTTATTTGAAAACGTCATTTCGTGAACGATCATTTTGGGAACGTTCCCGGACATGATGATGCGTTCCCAACATGATTATGACGTTCCCGGAATGACAGATTCATTCAATTCGGAACAATATTGTAATGAAATTACTTGAAAATGATATTTTACTTTAATGATATTTTTTTGTAGCAATATGGAGACGGACAAGACCGAAATAATGAAAAAAAACTCAAAAAAACAACTGAAAAAAAAATAGTGCAGCCTACTTGCGGCAAAGAGAACACGCTAACGCTCGAAAAAGAAAGTTTTTAGATAAGATGACAAATGAACAGCGAGAGATTAAGAGGGCTAAAGACAGAGCATACTATCAAAAGATAAAACAGGAAAGAAAGTGAAGAATATTGCTGAAATGACAGAGCAGGAGAAACGAAAGCAAAGAAATGAATGGAAAAAAGCTTCGAAAAAATACAGGAAAAAGAAAAAAGCTTTAACAAACATAATAAACAATACACTGCCACACTCCGATGATGATTTGGGAGCCACTTCTTCAATAAGAAAACAAGTAGGAAGAAAAATAGTTCGAAAAGATAGAGCCAAAGCATACCGTAAAATTAAAAAGCAAAAAGAAACTATTGTCTAAATGAAACGTAAAATTGAGCCTTTAAAGAGAAAACTAAAAAGAAAACAGGCAAAAGTAAAATTAATACAAGATATTGATGTGTCTCCCGAAGTACCTACGCAAAAATCTTTTATTTTGTGAAGCATTAACTACACAATTACAAGACAAGTCAGATACAAGTGTTTTCTCAAGGAGTTAAAACTATCCATGGTTTCTAATAATTTAAATGCGACCTCAGTTCAAACCAAGACCGCTTGTATATCGTCGATATTATCTTCTGAACTTATAGAAGATCCCATAGATGTAGATGATTTAGGAGACCTTTTGAAAGTCAAGAAGAGATATAACATTTATAAATCTATTTATGATTCATCTTCATCCAATGAAGACGATTTAATGACTATTTCAGCTCTTCAGCAGACTGAAAGAGATGCATGCAACAATGTTCAAGCTGGTACATCTTACGGGCAAGACAAAGGAAACTCACATCCAAATTTAATATCATCTGGGACATTTCTATTAATTAAAGTACCTACTCAAAATAAGAAACTTATTTACAGATATGTTGCCACTTGTCAGACAGGTGTTGATAATGATGATGGGGAAATCCTAGTAACTTTCTTGAGATCTGTGCGTAACAGTAGCAGAAAGTTTAAACTACGAAAAAATGATGTGTCTTATATTACCTTTGACCAAATAATAACTATTATTCCAAAGCCACGAATGAAGGTAGAGCATAACCAAGAGTATTATTACTACGATAAGGATGTTGATATTTTTGAAAAATTCTAATGTTTTTGTTACTACAAATACAATTTGTTACTAGAAATACCAATAATATCAAAAATAAATAACTAAATAAATTACATTGATGATTCATTATTTCAAATATCCCTTTTATACTTCCATGCATCGATTTATACCATATTTGCTTTCATTGTAATACTATTACCGTCGTTCAGGAAATAGCTACGTCATTCCGAAAACACGTGATTATTTTCGGGAACACTACTAAATTAAGGAAAACTTAGATCATTTTTTAATATATTCCTAATAAAAGATTATAATTCATTAATAAAACTTAATTCTGTGTATGTAAAGTAAATTTTATTAAGGAATTCATTTGGTATTTTAACAAAACTAAAATTGTATACTTAAAAATAGTAACTTATCTCAAATGTAGACGTATTTTTCTTTTTACCGTTTTACTATTACTATATTACACGTTTTGTTTAATTTGATTTTAATAAACTTTTAGGTGTGTCACTGTATAATGAAAATAAAAACTATTTATATTTTTTTTGACATTTCATGAATTTTATAAAAACGTTCACGAAATGACTGATTCTCCTATTCACTCTCCTTAAAAACCATATTTCAAAAAAAGTATATTATTCTGTGCTTGCACTATTGCAGTAACAAATCTACACAAGTTTATCGACAATTTCAGCTAATTTACATAATTCTAGTTTATGACATTTTTTATTACAAAATCAAATTTGAAATTTTCCACCTTGATGATTTTGACCCACCTACTTTATATTATACCATCCAATATTTTTTTAGGAAAATGGAAACCAAGTTCAGAAGAAATGGAAATAGCTTCACCAACAGATACGAAAGGTATGAACAACTAAATATTGAATATGTATTAATTTTGCCTTATTGTTGATATTGTTCCTTTTAGTAAAATGGAAACCTAAGTCTGAGGATAGCACAGTTCCTCCTCCATATCACACAAAAGGTAAAAGTAATTTTGGTAATTTATATCCCCGGACTGCCTTTACAAGAGGAAAAAAAATATTATTGACATTACGAGAAAAATACATTCTTCATTCCAAGCGGGAACCAACTGAAAGCGGAACTGAATAACCTCCATCCTGAAAGACTCCATCCGTAACCTGGAATGGGAGGGTCCTCCAACGGTCTAAGACACTAAATAAAATTCTTCAGGACTTGCGAACGAGAGAAATCAAACATTTTCTTTGATTTAAGTAAAAACAATCTTGGGATTGTCACGGTGTTTCTAACAGGACACTGCCTCCTTAACGTAGGCTGAAGCTGAGAAACAACAGCGAATGCAGATTCTGTGGGGAAATGGTGAAACACCAGAACACCTTATCACTGAGATGACGACCGTTCGTTCCATGAACTTTAGTACGGCTGATGTCGAGGATGGAGAGCTGGCCTCTGTGGAGCCGTTTCAGATACTGGCTTTTGTAAAGCCCTAAGGCTATATGAAGGGCCATATGAACTGAGACTGTATGAAGGGTATATATGGGACACCATAGATCTGTAAAGTCGCGGTGATTAACTCCCCTACTAAACATTCTACATTCTTCATAAAAATTTTCGCTTGTTCTAAAATGGTTAATCCCGTTTATACTTTTCCAAATTTCCATACCGTTTTAGGGGAAATTATAATATATATTAAAGCAGCGTTAAAGGCGATCAACTCAGTATCAATCAATTCGAAATTGGTCAAAGAATGCATAGAGAAGCTGAATAAATTAGGCAAAGAAAACAAAGTCCTCCTACACTGGGTGCCTGCTCACCAAGGGATAGAAGGCAATGAAAAAGCAAATAATCTAGCTAGGAAAGGAGCGAACACTCCACTAACTGGACCAGAACCGTTCTGCTTTCCAAGTGGTAACCAACTCAAGGCGGAACTAAAGAACTTGGAAGATTCCATCCGCAACCTGGAATGGAAATCTTGCAATGGTCTAAGACACTCGAAGAAGTTTCTGAGGGCTTATGATCAAGAAAAATCACAGACCTTCCTGGGTCTGAGTAAGAACAATCTTCGGATTGTCACGGGGTTTTTAACAGGGCACTGTCTCCTCAATGAACACCTCAGTAGATTGAAACTAAGAAGAAACGGCGAATGCAGATTCTGTGGGGAAGATGGGGAAACACCAGTACACCTCATCACTGAGTGCGCCGAAACGACAACCATTCGTGCCATGAATTTTGGTACGACTGATATTGGAGATGGAGAACTACCCTCTATAAAACCGTCCCAGATACTGGCTTTTGTCAAAGCCCTGGGACTGTATGATGAGTTATGATTCAAGAAAGGGGGACACAATGGATCTGTAAGGTCGAAGTGATTAACCCCCCTCCCACTCATTCTAAATTCTAAAAATTCTAGGGGAAATTAGAAAAGAACATGAAATAAAGGTAGAATTTTTTCAAAGTCCTAAAAATCAAAAGCCATGGTAATATAATTATTCAAATAAAATGTGATACTTTAACAACAGCAAAAAATATGATGTTAATCAAAATTAATAATAGCCATTTATCCTTTTTATAAGCATTTATCAAAGAATGAAATCTAAATTATATTACCATAGAAACACCTTTTTATTTTTAGGAATTCAACCATAATCCCACGTTTTTTTTCTAATTTTCTTTCAAACGGTATGAAAACTTAAAAAGTATAAACGGGATTAACCATTTTAGGACAAGCAAAAATTTTTATGATGAATATTTTTTTTCTCAAAATGCCAATAATAAAAAAGTGTTTCCTCTTGTAAAGACAATCCGGGGACATACTGTATAATGTTTTCATTTTTTTAGGAAAATGGAAACCAAAATCCATGTCAGAGATCGAAAATTCCTCAGTTAATATTACAGGTAAAATATTCAATAACAATATTTACTTTAAATAATGGCTAAAGGTTAAGGTCGATTTAATTTTTACAAATTTATAAGGTTATTGTTACTGAAACTATAAACTATAAACTTAAAATATCAAATTGTCAATGGCGGCTGGTTCTAAAGAGCACAGGGACCACATGTCGACGGGGAAGAATTTGAAATGTCTCTATTCTCAGTGTGATATGGTGATGATCGTTTATCTTCTCAATAAACGGTGATGAAAATGCTTGACTCTCATGGTCAGAAGGAAATGAAGACGAGAATAAGACAATGAGATTTCCTAATTTGTGGAGCTATTTATGCCGTTTTCAGAGAATTTTTTTCAAAAAATTATATAGCAATAACAATTTTTAAAAAGCTTCTCTGAAGACGGCCCCAGTTAAGCGCTCTCATTATTTACTGATCAACGACAAGGGTTTTGGTACCCCAACCCATGATAATAAATGATAATTTATAGATTACAGTCGGTGGTTGGAACCTTTGCTGTTACAACAGCAAAATTAAACACTAATTCGCCACAATACACCAGAACAATTTATTTATTAACAACAGTTATAACCTTTAAATATTTAGTTAGTGCTTACCCTTTTTTATGTTTGCACTGGATGCGCGTTTCGCTAATCATGTTAGCATCACCAGCAGATCATTAAAACTGAAAAAAACTGCAAATAAATTATAATCATCTGCTGATTATGCTTGAAAAAATTTCCCTTTCTTGAATTATAATGGGTAATCAGTTATAACACGTCATAACTCATCATACAGTCATAGGACTTTGACAAAAGCCGGTATCTGAGACGGCTCCACAGGGCCTCCATCTGCGACACCAGTCGTACCAAAGTTTATGGCACGAACTGTTGTCGTCTCGGCGCACTCAGTACCAAGGTGTTCTGGTGTTTCCCTACTTTCCCCGTAGAATCTGCATTCACCGTTGTTTCTCAGCTTTAATCTAGTGAGGTGTTCGTTGAGGAGACAGTGTCCTGTTAGAAACCTGTGACAACCCGAACATTATTCTTACTTAAATCAAGGAAAATCTTTGATTTTTCTCGATCGTAAGTTCTGAGAAACTTTTTTCGGGTGTCTTAGACCGTTGAAGGATTTCCATTCCAGGTTACGGATGGTTACGGACGGAGTCCTGCAGGTTCTTGAGTTCCGCTTTAAGCTGGCTTTCGCTTGGAAAGGTTCTGGCCCAGTTAGTGGGGGTGTTCGCTCCTTTTCTAGCTAGATCGTTTGCTTTTTCATTGCCTTCTATCCCTTGGTGGCCGGGCACCCAGAATAGGAGGACTTTGGAATTTTTTTTGGAATATTTTCTTTGCCTAATTTGTTCAGCTTCTCTAAGCATTCTTTGACCAATTGCGAATTGATGCTTACTGAGTTGATCGCTTTTAGTGCTGCTTGACTATCGGATAAGATGGCTATTTCCTGTTTCCGATAGTTCCTATCTAAGATAAATTATACGCATCTTTTGATAGCTTAAATTTCTGCCTGGGGTAGGTGCCCATTGAAACAGCAGTAACAATGATATGTCTTAGTAGATAATTAGAATTAAGAATTAAAAGATAATTGTTTTCTAAACATAGATATGTTTTATACAAAAAACCTCTGGTGTGGAATATTTGGGACAATAAGTGTTAAGAAATATGTGTACATCGTTTCTAAACC
Source organism: Sitophilus oryzae (assembly GCF_002938485.1). Taxonomy (NCBI): domain Eukaryota; kingdom Metazoa; phylum Arthropoda; class Insecta; order Coleoptera; family Curculionidae; genus Sitophilus; species Sitophilus oryzae. Next base: position 579,510 of record NW_022146870.1, on the reverse strand, counting down.
AATAGTTTCTCACATAAAAGCTTTTCATTTTTAAAGATTTTTGTTTCAGTGACGATATTTCTGGAAATTTGCAATAAAGTATTTTAGTTTATCTAATAATTATTTGCAGAAACACCAAAAGAAAAAGTCTCCGTTGTCAAACCAAAAGATAAAAAAGAAACAGTTGTTTCTGTCAACCCTTTAAAACCTCCAGAACACCATACTAAAGGAAAATGGAAACCATCTGACGACTCTTCTGATAATATTGATATCAAATCAAACAAGACGAAATTACAGCTGAACAAAAACGATAACTGGTTATCTACGTCCCCAATATTAGACTTCAAAGAATCAGATGGGTCTCCATTTAGGAAGTCCAATGGTATAATATTTTTAATACAATAAAATTATTTTTTATTAAATTTTCTTTTCTTTTAGGAACGGTACAATATTGGTGTAGTACTTGTAATCGTAGGCTAGCATCGAAAATTGTCTACGAGCGTCATTTGAAATCGGATCTTCATTTTAAAAGAACTCGACCAGAAGGCGAATTTGATGATGGTGCAGCAATAAGAAGAAAACGTATTAAATTAGAATCTGAATCGGTTAAGCCACCAGTAGCTGAAAATAAGGTATTGGAATATATACCTAATATTCTTTAAAATGTATATGTCGGCATCAAACAGTGAAATTTACCATTGCCTGAAATGCCTAGTTCATTTGCGTATTGCCAACAAACAGTGAACTCTTCAATTGGTAAAAATGTTGTCTGAAATATTCTAACAATTTCTTCCCTTTAAGTTTTAAAGCATTAAATTACCAAAAATACTATTTATATAAACATTTTCTATGTAGAAAGTGCACCTAGTAAAAATCTAATAAAAAAATGCAAGGCTTGGAAGGGACTTAGACTTGGAAGGGACTTGCGCAAGACCAAGATTGAACCCTGCAAGACCAAGACCAGACTACTTATTAACTACAGTTACTCATACCTGCAGGGTACATTCCAGTAATTTGAGGTTATGCTTGAAAACTTATAGAATTAACTATTTTTACTTACTAATTAATAAATTAATAATTTTTTTTTATTTTGACCTCAATACCCGGTTCTAAGGCTTTTTTGTCTTCATTTAAATAATGGTCATCTATTTTCCTGTAAAATTAGTTTAAACCATATAGACATATCTATTTCTACATAAAATACACTCAATTGATGTGGAACAATAAATACATTCATTAGTTTAGACCAGCAAACAAGGTAACTGAAGTTATTCAGTTAATTCCGTCATTTCAGGGAATGTTTGGGATCCACAGTCAAACCACTTGTAGGTATTTTGCCGGCAATACATAAAACGACTAGGAATTTCAGGGAATGACGGATTTTAATATACAAAGCCAACATATATGTTATATTAATTAATAATCATTAATTAGGTCAAAGAACCAACGAACTATGAAAAGAAAAGAAAGCGCAGAAAGATTTTTGAAATATGTAAGGTATGCCAATCAAAAGTCAATAAATACCTTATGGGCAAACATTTGATATCTCATTATCATTGTCGAAAAGGAGATATTTCGACTGGAGCTGCTAAAACTATGGTTTTAGAGAATATACATAGCATTATTCTGGAAAGTCCATTTCAGTGCCACGTCTGTAAATTTTACTGTAACAATCAGGAACAATTCTTAGAACATTGGCAATCTAACTTGCACAAAACCAAAAATCAATCTTACCCAGGTTATTTCTTATGTGCATTTTGTAAACAACGTTGCGAAGATTCCGACAGTATGTTTATTCACTTAAGTTCACCCGAACATCTAGAAGTAGTATCGGTGATTAATCGATCAGTGCCGATCACCATCAAAAAAATTAATGAACTTTCCTGTCTAAGTTGTAACAAGAAATTCACTCTCAATATTCAATTATTAAATCACTGTAGAAATGTTGGACATAATGCGACGAACGTCAATGTATTTAATAAGGAAAGTTATCAGTGCGAGCACTGCGTCAAGGTATTTTACAGTGCTGTTTCTATACAAAGACATAAAAAACTTAAACACAAAGAAGACTATTTTTTCTGTACAGTATGCAATTTGAAGTTTAAAAACAAATTAGAAGCCAGGAAGCATCGGATGACTTCAGCACATAGGTAATGTTTATCGAGTAATCAGAAAAAGTTCAAGCAGGGATATAGAGGTAGAGATAATGAGCTTTGATCAGTGCGCATCTAAAAATGTTCTTATGCCATGGTAGACGCAATAGTCTGGCTTAGGTCTACAGAGCAGATCAATCAGTAATAACAACTGATAACTTTTAATCTGTTCTAGAGTTTAATTTTATCTTTTGTCGTATTGGGTTATTCCGAAATTCAACCTACTTCGAGAATAATTTGGCTTGTGTTCTAATTTTCCGTGTTTTTTGATATAGTTATTGAGAAGACTTGGAAAGACAAGAAGAGGCTTGGTGAAATCCATTTTCACATAAACTACAACAAGAAGTTAAAATGTAACTTTACTTACTGTACTTTTATTTTATTTCTTATTAACTGACCCCATTAACTTCGTACCGCCTAAAGTGTATGTGTATATATACACACAACCAAAATTATATGGAATCACTTTTTATTTCTGACTAAACATTTTGCAAGGAAAAAATTGGTATACAATTTTAAAATAAGGCTTTTTGTTGTAAATAAACATGATAATAAAGAATAAACGATTGCTGCGATTTATTTTCTTGTGAATTTTGTGTTCAGTAGTAAAATCACGATAGTCAGTATAGTAAAATCACGGTAATTTTCATTCGATCCAAAAAAAAATTAAAAAACACCTTATGTTAGATTAACATATGTACAGAGGGAAAGAATTATTGCTCTCATTGAACAAGGAATGCCCCAAAGAGACGTAGCAGAGATAGTAGGCGTTGCCCAGGGTGTTGTATCGAAACATATCCAAGGTTCTTGGAACTAGGGACTCTCAAGAACAGGCCCAGATACTAAGTCCTCAAAGAGTCACAACTGTATAACAAGACCGCTTTGTGTGCCAAATTACTAGAAGAAATTCCAATGTTTCTCCTCCAGAGGTACAAAGACAACTTCTAGCAGCTACAGGTGTGAACATTTCAGTTGAAACCATAAGAAAAAGGTTTCGTGCTCGAGGGTTGTGCAGTAGGGGAGAGCCACAGTTATCTCGTCAAAATAAAATTGACCTGCTAAATTGGGGCTTTCAACATCAAAACTGGACAATTGAGAATTGGCAAAATGTTCTCTTTTTGCATGAGACCAGAATTGGCCTAAGATCAGATGACCATCGAATTCGGATTTATAGAGCTCCGGGAAGACTAGCAAGACTCCAGGCTGCCAAATCTGTAGGAACCAAGGTATAAAGGAAGGAACAGTAATATTCTAGGAGGTATTATACTGGAAAAACACCATTGTTCCACTCCAAAAAACTTCAACGGGTCGGAGGTATGTTGATTTAGTGCTAGAACAAATCGTTAGGCTTTGGAGAGCTGCAATTGGGGATAATTTTAACTTAACGCGCGATAATACACCTCCCCGTACCAGCAGAGTGGCTAGAAAATGTCTTGAAACGGAAGGTGTCATATTTTTGGACTGTCCTGCATATTCACCAGATCTAAACCCTACCGAACACTTGTGGGACCAGCTCAAAAGAAGGGTTAAAGCTCGTTGAAACAATCCAAAAAATCTCGCACACCTTACTGATGCAGCATTAGCAGAATACGAAAACATAATGCAAGAAGCATGCCAGCGCGGATTGAAGCTTGAATAAAGGCTAGAGGTGGCAAGACGGATTATTTAAATTATCAATTTTCTTTGTTTTTGCTTTTTCATTTCGTTTCAGAAACCAAAAAAAATTAATTTGGGTGTTTATTTTGGGAATTGGCGAAAAACTCGCGAAACTGGCGAATTCTTTTCAAAAAATAATTTGAAAATCTGTACATATCCATGCTCATTCTCACTACCTCTTTTCCTCCATATATCTGGCTACCAGTAACGACAAAAAATATTACAGATATGCTACTTTGGAAAAGAGAAAACTAAAAGGTAAAAGCTTAAGAAGAAAATGCGAATATTGTGACGAATATTTTTCAAATTTCTTACTATTAAAAGAACATTTAAAAGACCAACATCCCGAACATAAAATAAGGTAAGTTAGAACACAGAATTGTCGTACAAATATTAATTTTCAATTCAATGTTAATGTTTTTGAAGGTGTCCGCATTGTGGGACTAAATTTACGGTTACTCAAGAATTAACAAATCATTTACGAACCAAATCGTGTAAGTTCGCAGAAACCCCAGAAGAAGATCTTTACAAATGTGAGAAATGTCCTTTCACATCTAATTCGACTTCGGAATTACTCTTTCATGTGGCGCTACATGATGAACCGTTCCTAGAATACTCTGCAGACACATCAGGTATGAGAAGTTTAAATGAATATTTACTATTAAGGATACACGAAAGACATCTAAATAAAGGAGAAATACAACAACCCATTCATAAAACTTCGTTTGTGTACAATCACACATAATTTAACACTTCTTTTATACAGGGTGCTACAAATTCGAGGTACGAGCATTGGTATTTCGGTAACCGGAATAGATACGAACATGGTTAAGTTGCGCTTTGGGATGTTCACCAAGATGCCATCAAAAAAGTTTAAAAAATTCAAGGATTGCTGAGTTTTTTGGAAAAAACAGATTTTTTTGAAAATCAGTTTAATTTTTACCTGTCGTTACTTTTTAGAATATCAAAAAACTAATTGCACATTCTCATAGCCACTTTATTAGGACTATCTGATAGTATTTTTATATTTTCAAATTAGCTCATAATTTGAGAGATACAAAAGCCAACTTATTTTTTTTAAATACGGAGCTGCATATTTTATTTCAGGTATTGAAAAAACTCAGACTCCTGAGTACAATGATATACCATACGTTATACTTTTTTTTTGTTTTGGGTACCGACTTTTTTTTTTTAATTATTTAATCTGATTATATTCATCGCAACAATATTGATCAGCGCTAATTAACATTGAATAAGGAAAATCGAGCCAATTGGAAGATTCAAATAAATAATATCCGGATCGGCAATTTAAAGATATTATTTTTAACTTTTTTATTCCGAATTTGAAATCTTAGTGTGCGATCTAACAATATGTATAATATTAATCGTAGTTATTATAAATAAATCAACTTCTACATACTAGTTTGTAATGCTCTACATGTTCGAAAGGGTTACCACCCTCCCTATTGCACAAATTTGTTTTTCGTTCAATATTATTTATAGCTCTTTGAACTTATACTTCCGAATGCATTTTGATAGAGATTTGAGATGTATTGATTTCACTTTTACGAAATTACTTTCTTTGAAGTCAAGTAATGCCCCCCCCCCGGCGTCATTTTAACTATTGATAGATTGATAGTACAAACACCAGATCTAACACAATCCACCGAAATTTTTCATCATCGATTTTTGTTGAAAACGATGTGTGATCGGGACAAAATGTAAATAGTTTAGCCTCCTTTAACTTAGATGTCTTTTGAAGACGTATTATTACATTTGCAAATAAATAATTTTGAGTTATAACATTGTAAATATTTTAAGGTGTAACAGTGAAAAGTAAACCTGTTCCAAAATACAAGTGCCCTCTTTGTTTGAAATTCTTTCCAAAACACTCACTACAAGCCCATATACGACTACATACACAAGAGCGGTGAGTATTAGTTCAAACTTCTCGACAATTTATGTTCTATTTATCTGGTAGAATAAAGAAATAAAACTAAATTAAATAATTATTTTTCCAAACTTATATCCTTATAAAATAATCTGTTCTCTTTTATAGACCCTACGCATGCAAATTCTGCAGTGCAACATTTGCTAGAAAAAATAACTTGTTGTTTCATCAAAAAAATCACGAGAAAAATGAACACATTAAGCCTAAGAAACCGGTCAGCGATGAGAAGAGTTTCTTATGCTCAACATGCGGATCCGGATTTAACAAAAAGTAAGTTTTTCTTGCCAAAACGTATACCATGTAATTGCTTGTCTTACGTAGTTAATTAGCATTTCATCTTTAGTTAGCTTTTTTGATCAAATTTAAAGTGTTATATTTTTGTTATTTTTAGCCCTGTTTTCATGATTTTTTAGCAAGCTGTATATAATTATATCAATTTTGATTCGTTTTTATAAACTTTAATATTTGGCATATTATACAGGGTTAATCGAGGGGTTGTTTTGTTACCTTAACTTACCAAACCAAACAAAACACCCTGTGCAATAATTTCGTCTGTAAATTACCCTAAAATATAATTTTACGGTCAGAACCATGACTTCTGAGCATTTTGTTTTTTGATTCATGTCAATACATGTCTTGGCTAATTTTTAATCATTAAGAGCGAAATGAACTCGCCTTAATGATTTGATTGTTTATATTACATTTTATTTATATTATTTTTTATTATTTTATTGCATTTGATTTTCCGTATTCAACCCACGTCACTGTTAAGTTTGAAAGCTTATCAATATTGTAACGATGAATATTTTTAAATATTAAAAAAAAAACAGAGCCGGACTTGAAATTAGTTTAAATAAATTGTGTTCAAATTTCCAAAACAAAAAAAAATATTAAGTGTGGCATATCATTGTACTCAGGAGAGCGAGATCCTTTCAAAATCCGAAATAAAAAATGCAGGTCCGTATTTAAAAAAAATAAGTTGGCCTCTGTATCTTACAAACTATCAGCTGATTTGAAAATCTAAAAATACTATCGGATAGCCCTAATAAAGTAGCTATGAGAATGTGCAATTAGTTTTTTGATTTTCTAAAAACTAACGACAGGAAAAAATAAAATTGATTTTCAAAAATATCCGTTTTTTCCAAAAAACTCAGCAATCCTTGAAATTTTAAAAACTTTTTTGATGGCATCTTTGTGAACATCCCAAAGCGCAACTTTGCCCCAATTTAACCATCTTCGTATCTATTACGGTTACTGAGTTACCAATGCTCGTACCTCGAATTTGTAGCACCCTGTATAGTCAAGCAGCTTTTCTCTCTCGAACTTTTAAGGTGGAGCTTGAATTGAGCCGAGTGTTGTAACACGAGCAGTCGCTAGTCAATGCCGGGAAATAATCGGTGAACCGAACGGCTCGCGAACAACCACGGTGCTTTTTTAGCGAATGTCAAACAACTCTCGGTTTTTAGCGAATTTTGATTTTGTTTCATTACAAGGCAGTACAGGCTCGGCGAACTCCATATTTCATTCATCTCAGCTTATGTTTGTTATTATTTCACCTCCATATTTCACTCATATTTCTAGTAGATATAGTGGCTTTTAATTGTGGTTAAACATGCCTCTGTTAATAAGGTGTAAAAAATATAATAAATAACTACAAAGTTTGAATAAACGTAGCACTCCCAATTCTTAGATCCGACATTTTTAAAGACTGAAAAATACTGGAGCATAGCAAGCCGATCATTCGAAACGAGATTTTCGCGTTTCGACTGCGAACGAAACGCTCGTATTGAACAGCAAACAAGCGTTACATTACGCTCGGCTCAACTCAATCTCTTCCTTTAGCGAAGTCGCATACTGGAGCAATAGGCAATACGCAACCAGCAACATGCGATATTATCGCCTATTGTCAACATACTAAATCAATCATTTTAATAAAATAAAATCAAAGTTCAATCTCAATATTGCCTGTCCGAAGACCCCGCTGTTCAAAAAGTATTAAAAAAATATTCCCATTTTTTCGCAACTTGGATCTTCCAAAAATAAACTCTAGATTCGCCTCTGCTTAGTACAAATTAAGCAGTTGAATCATCCCTTTAATCAGCCAAGATCCAGCCACCGCCCAAACGACTGTATCCAGTCTAAGACCGACTTGACTGGATTTGGCAGAAAGTAAGCGTTTCGTTTTTGTCTCGTATCGCGATACTGGCAGCCGTTTCGAGTGTTTATAAAATACGGAATTAAAAAGTCCGGAGTAAAAACTTACGATAATCCCGATCCGGAAAAATGCGCGGCTGACGTAAGCGGCCGGAACGCCCACTCGGAAATTATGTGACTGCGGCCCAGATAAAGAGACGAGAACGAGCCGCTTTTTAACTGGCCGTATTTATAGAGGCCGTTTTTGCACCGAACGTGACCTTTTTGCCAAATTAGCGTTTTTTGCCTACCATCTTTAACAAAAATGTTATTTTTCAATTTGCAGTTTTAATACAGTAATGCATTAAATACCAGTGTATCTCAAGTAATTTTTTTTTAAATTATACTCTGATGCCGGGTCCAGACCAAAGCGACAGAAAGCGAACACGATTTTGAGACAAAAACAAGACACACCCGCGACAATAATGAGAAATTCAGACAATTCAAATTTGAGATAAAGTGTCTATACCGCGAGGACAAAACTACAACAAAGTTCAATATATGCGAATCAGTTTTAATCATATGACCTTTCCACCAGGAAGAAGTTAAAGATATATTACTAGCATGCAGCAGACTCGCCATCCCATGTTGCAAAAAGCAACCCCAAAATTATTATTGTTTTTATTTCTCTCGTAGTATAGCTATTAATATTTCGTATTTTCTTCATTCGTTAAACAAATCTCCTCTAATGCACCAGCTTTCTTGTAACAGTTTCTGTAGTCCTTGTTTTTACGCTCCCATAATAATAAATGCGCTCTATAAAGCTCTGTTTGTTTGCAGGTATTTTCGGTGTTCCATTTTTTCTCTTCTGACATTTTTTTATAAAGATAGAGTACTCCACCACATACCGTATGATGGAAAAAAATGGCGTCCAGTTGGCTGGAAAATGACGATAGGTGACATTTCCCATATAAATTTACATATAAAATGACAGCGATCTTCATTTCATAGCCATCGCTGACGCCGATTTTTTTTGATCATACGGTACTGTCATATATTAGCAGTACCAGCAACGCACGACACCCACACTGCGCCGACAACTTGTTGTAAAATACACGACAAAACAGAGACTCTTTGAACTACCGACTCGAGACGGGACATTAAAAGTCTCCGAATTTGAAAACAAAACAAAAATGAGACAGAAATGTCGCAGAAATGTATTGGATGTATCACAACTTTGTCGTAAAACATTAATGTTTCTGTCTTGTCGCTGTTTTGTCTTCTTGGTCTGGACCCGGCTTTAGAGTATATCTCACCCAGACAGCTTCCAGTGTAGCACCTGCCGCAAGAGCATATTGTGATTCAGTTTCCATTTCAAGTCTAGCATTTTTTGTGGGGAAAAAATCTGCAAACCAGAGACCATATGCGGTACTGTCGGGGTGGTTGAGGTACCCTACCTACTAAAAAAAACTCCCCAAGCCGCTTTGAATATCCACCTTTCGGCATTACTTCTCGAGGAGGCGGTTTTACTGTGATGTTTTAGTTACTTCGTCTAGCTTCTTTATCTTTTATATCCATTAGTGTCTCCATAAAAGTTTGAACACTATTCCAATCGGGCTATCAATTAACTTTATTTTATATAGGTAATACCTAAAACCACTGTGGCCAGAAAGAAATTGGCTCATAGCTCAGTTCTTCATATTCTCTATTTATTCAAGACTCTATATACATATAAAATTACATCAAAATCGATCAAGCCGTTTTGGAGGAGAATGGTAACTAAAAACTGTGACACCAGAATGGGCATGTTTTATGTTTTTCAATTTCCACGTAATTATGCAGATTTCAACCTAATTAGCGCTTGCTACTTAGCCTTTTTTATATAAAACTTAATATTATGCCAACAAATGGGGTAAAAGTTTGAATTTCACACTTACGCGCGCTGCGATGACGTATGTAGCCCTCGCCAATATGATTGGCTGGTTTTCGTCTCGAAATAAACTTGGTGAATTTTATGATGTTGGCAGCATTCCTGTTTATTCAATGTCAAAATGACATTGTTTACAATTGTTTATTTTTATTTTAAATTAAATTTGCATTTAAACTATTTCCAATAATGCTAAAAAATTAATTGTTCTATTGTTGGATAACATTTACCAGTAACTATAATAAAATGTTTTTGTACGCGCCGAAAAAAGATGGAAAATCGTATATGCTGTTTTTTTCAGAAAACTTCTCTTAAGCTATGAATGTGATTTCAAAACATTGGCCTGTTTTTTACATGTGGAAGAAGGTGGGGAAAAATTAATTTGAAAAAAATGTAATTCCTGATAACTAAGATTAATAGTATTTCCGGAAAATCACAGTATTCACAGTTATGGTATAAAACAGGTACGCTACAATCTGATCATGAAAAGTACGTCTACTATCTGACCAAGAAAAGTTAGAGTAGATGAACAAGACAATTAGAAAAATTCTATTGGCACCAAGAATGTTAATAAATACGTTCATGGTTAAGTTATTTCAGAAGACTATTAATAAAATACATTGTATAGATAAAATAAGGCTCTAAGTGCCTTTTTACATCAGTTTGTTATTAAATGTATTAATATGAGATCAATAATGTTTATTATATAAGCATCAAATATTATTTTTTAAGAGTGTTATATATATCAGGAAGATTCGAAGGAAACATACATTGTGTAGTACATATACATATTTTATTATTTTTTAAATTTATTAAATTAAAAGGCAAGTAAATATAAAGTGTTTTAATTACAATATTGTAATAATTTATATTTTGATGGTGATAAGACTTACTGAATATCAGGGCAGTCAATTTACAATTAACCCGCTACAAGAACGTAAAATATAAATATTATGAGAAGACAAGAATGGCAATAAAAGTTACTAGAAAGTAAGATGTTATCTTCCTTCATTCTACGTAAATCATAGCATGGTACTTTTCTTGATTTTATTTGTTATGTATGACATATAAAATGTGCAGGCTAAAATTAAAATATAAATAGATACATGCCGTCTAAAATTAAAATAAATAGATAAATAAAAACCTACGTATTTAGTTATAATTCAAAAATCACCAGGGATAGCTGCACAGCTTAAAAATTTAGTTATCTCCGCTTTCTGTCCACTTTTATTATTGCAGTCACATAATGTTTAGGTGTACTTTTTGTTTGATTGTATAGAATCCATCTTTTTATTGAACGTATCCAATCGAACTGTTATCATTATGATTCATTCTATGCTCTATAAACAATGGTTTTATTACTTTTAAATAACTTCTTCCAAAAAAAATTTCACCTTGATATTTTAACTTATTTATATCAGCACTTAAGTATTTTAAATTGTCTATATAAAAATTGTCCACCATTCGAAAACCACCGTCACCATTCGAAAATGATCCAAAAATGATCCGTTTTTTCATAGTTTTGAGCCCATTTAGATAAAATTAAAAGTTATAACCAAGAAAATTTACCGCTAGCACGAAGAAAAATAATAACAAAATCCAAAATGGCTGCGCCCGATACGCATGAGCCAGGCAATCAGTCATACCAACATATGATATGAAACTTCCCTTTCTACGATCTGAAACGTGATTGGTGAAGGCTATGTACGTCACAACTCAACCGGGAATGTTCAAGTTTGAAATTATAATTTAATTTCTAAAATGATATCATGGAATTTTTCCTAATTTCCTATGTATTGTAAGTAATGAAGACTTAATCTATGCAATACAATGATGTATTTGCGAATTTATATTTTTTGGAACATGCCCATTGTATATATTAGATAACATATCTTTAATAACTTTTTTAAATTGCACAATAGGATTATCTTTATAACACTCTTTCAACTGATTATATAATATAGTTGGATTATATGAAAATGAATGAATCTTAAATTGCACTACTGATATAATGGGATATCTAATAAATCTGCGATCCTTGATACATCTACTATGGACTTCATTTTGAAACAATAATTTCTCTCTTAGATACTCTGACTGTGACGAAGAAAGGAAAGCAATGGTATTTGACCAAATTCGGTATTCTGAGCCATTTCAGCTCCATATACTTTTCTGAGACATGGTCGAATTTTCGGAGATTATAAATAAATTTGATGCAATTGTTATGTATAATCTGAACTTTGTTTTTTTACTGTGCAAAACGTTATAATATAAAATGTCAAAATAATTTAGATTAGAAATAATTAAAGCATCGCATAATGTTTTTCGTAGTTTAAAATTTATTATGCCTTGTAATGCCTTATTTTGGCATACCACTTTTTCATTAACATACTTATGTGGTTAGTTAGTGGAGTATTCATTGCCTTTCTAGCTAGATCCTTTGTTTTTTCATTACCGTCTATCCTTTGGTGGGCTGGCACCTAGACTAGGAGGACTTTATTTTCTTTGCCTAAGTTGTTCAGCTTCTGTAGGCATTCTTTAACGAAATTTGAATTGATGGTTAGTGAGTTGATAAGAGTTCTTAAGGCTGTCTAACTATCAGATAAATTGGCTATTTCTTGCTTCCGATGGATGTTTTCGATAGTTCTTATGATTGAAATAAACTACTATTTAAAAAATACAGCAGTATTATTTTTGTCGCTCCTTTAAACTGCATCTTCTGTAAAAGAAAGAAAATCGTTTTATTCTCAGCACGAAAACTCCCCGTATCCGACGAGCTCACCTGTGGTAATAACGCGCCGAGCGAATTTATTGTAAATGAAACAGTATCTAAAGGCTATTTATATCTGTTATTATATTTCTTTCTCATTAAGGATATATCTTAGTTAGCGATATAGCCGAGTGCGGCTCAAATGAATATTTTGTGCCGGTCGCAGGTTCGTTCGACTTCCACAATGTTCTTTATTTTCGGACCAAATAAGGAAATGCGTGCGTACCTTACCGGTTTTAAGTTGTTTTGAGAACTTATTTTAAACAGTGTCGTCTGTATAAAATACGTGAAATATAAAGTTTTATTGAGGTTAATTAAATGAGTAATTTATTAATAATTATTATACAAAAAGATAAGGTTAGTTATTTATTTCTTCCAATTGACAAGTTCGGTTTTTGATAAGTTTGGTTTGAGATTATTTATAAAACTTTTGAAACCATTTGTTTTCGAGTTTCCTTAGTTGAAGGCGCAATCACAATATTGATATTTGGCTCTATCTAGTTGAAATATGTATTAAATGGCTTTAGAGCACTGAAATGGGAATATTTTGTATAATATGTTAGTTTGTTGCTCTGCAACTCAATTAATAAGGGCAACGGTCCAGCTACGTCGAAACACCAGTTCCCGATAAATCACCGAAGTTAAGTGACATTAGAAGATGCGAGGGAATGAATGGGTAGCCGTCTGGAATAGGCATGTTCGGTCTTCCGGTATACCGGGACCAGGACCGGTACTTTTGAAATATTCCGGTATCGGTATCGTCTTTTACAGGACCGGTATACCGGTTTGGGTCGAAATTTGTTACCTGTACCGGAAGACCGGTTTAAATCGGTTCCGAAAGACCGGTTTCAATCGATAGAGAAAAATAGATACATGAGAATATTAAAATCAAAGAACCTATATAAAACGATTTCGGTAGCGGTTTTTGTGCAAAGCTAATTGTGTTCTCCTACTCTAGGTACAGTATGATCGAAAAAAAATGCGTCAGCGATGGCTATGAAATTAAAATCGCTGTCATTTTATATGTGAAATTATGTAGGGAATGTAATCGATGTTCATTTCCAAGCCAAGTGGACGCCGTTTTTTATTCGATCATTCGGTATCATACGATCAGGAATATGCAATATAATTTATTTTGATGTACGTTTAAGTAATTGCTAGTCTAGTTTGGTCTGGTAATCTGGTCTTCTTCTTTTTAGTATCTACATGTAAAATTCAAGTAAAGCATCTTACTCATAGATCACTCATGTATATTATATAAATTCAAATACCCGTAAAACTCTGAAACAATATAAATAGCATCTTATTTCCGCTCCGTTTATATCTCCAAGCAGCAGCTTCAAGTACTTTTTCCATTTTTAATAAGTAAAGAGAATGTTGGACAAAAAATCAAGAATATGCCGGAAATGTGAACATAAACAATGAGAAGCTTAAGTTAGTTCAATAACTTTATAACGGTTACGGATAGATTTACAATATATACCGAAAAATCTAATTTATTCCTCAAAATACCTCAAAATACCTATACATACGTATCTATTACGTTACCGTATTTACTACGTAGTAACGTTATAAGCACGAGAACTTTCTATTTACATTTTTTAATACGGTATCATGGGGTATATGCTCACTGACACAACAACCAAAACTATTATTTCGGTCTTTCCGATATTCCGGTTCATCCGGTCCAACCGGTCTTTCGGTCTAGCCGATATACCGGTTCAGTATCGGTCCCACCGATCTAACTGTTGGAACCGGTATACCGGTTTTAGGAGCGGTACTTCGTGATACCGGATACCGGTACTGAAATCTCAGGACTGAATATCCCTAGTCTGGAACATCTATCATGCTGTTATTCCATGGCAAGAGTGTAAACTCTATTAAACTCTAGACACACTGGTCATTCACGCCGGTTCAAGGTCGGATGAAATCGGATATCTCGAGAGTAAGTATCGAAGCATGGACAGTATTTGACAGTCGCTAAGTCGGTAGGCCATTCAATTATTATTATCCATTGGGATTATTATTGCTCGGTACATTGCAAATTTCATTTTTGTGTTCAAGTCATGATTGTAGAAAACCCTGTCTTTTAATTTTCAGAATGCTTTCGAGGCGCTGCTACTCCTGTGCTGAATTTCAGAGTCGATATTGGCCTTTTCCGAAATCAAACTGCCGAGGTAGTTGAATTCCTCTACATATTCCAATAGTTCTTCTCCGATTTTTACAGCATTGTTATTATTTTCCCGGGGAGTACACATGATTTTAGTTTAATTGATGTTCAACTTAAGTCCCAAAGCATCGTTTGCCCAGGTATTCAGCATTTCTTGTAATTTCTGTAACGTTTTTGCAACTAGAGCGCACTGATCAGCGTATTGAAGTTCTGTGATGAATTTTATACATCTTTTTACCCTGAGTCTTTTTATGTTGAATAAACCGTTGTCGTATCTGTATCTAATGCCCATTCCTTTTTCCTGCAGCTTGCTTTCTACTATAATTATAAACCGGATATAACAATACATACTGATTGAATACCTGCCTTTTGAAGCAGAGTTGGAAATTGGAATTGATTATAATAAAATAGAATATATTATTATAATCAACTCCAATTTCCCACTCTGCTTGAAAAGACAGATATTCAATCAGTGTGTACTGTCATTCTTACTTACGACACCGAAACGTTGACAATGTCAACGAAAAATATTCAGAACATAATAATATATGTTTCTAAACTAAGAATGGTTTGGTTTGGTTTGGTTTGGACCATTAGACGTCGTTCAGGAATATGAGATGATGTCGAAGAGATCCTCAGTTTAAAAGGAATTATGCATGGGCTGGAAACATCAAGGTGCGTATTCATTATCCGAACGAACGAACGAACGAATGAAAGTGCGGTATATTTAGACGGGGACCGAACACATGCGGCCGTTCGTTCGTTCGTTCGCTCAACCATACGTTTCGAGTCGGTACATCAAAGGCGTTCGCCAAGAAATGCGTCCGGTCTTCTCGTGCGGTTCTATCGTACGGTCCCCGTCCATACCACTAGCGAACATTCGTTCGTTCGTTCGTGCGGATAATGAATACGCACCTTCAAAAGTATGACGGATGGCCAAAAAACTCGATGAAATAAAATTCTCGAATGGCGAGTCGGAAAAGAAACAGATGAAGACTCGCCAATTACTGGATGTTATTAGACCAGGATAAGACTGAATGGCAAGGTGTTTGGCAAACAATTATTTAAAATTCTAAAGGCGCGTATCCACTGAAAAACTGAACGACTGGCAATTCTTGTATTTGTAAGTTTTCAGATTTCGTCTTCATGTTGTCTAAACAAGACTATTTAGTTGACCATATCATACATATCACACAATTCCTTGATCCACGTAACAGATATATTTCTGTCTCCATCTATTTTTTTAACCTGGCAAGAGTACTCACACAGCAACTATCAGCAACAGTCGGCCACACTCGTATACCTTTGAGGTTTAGTGTCAAAAATAGAAACACGGTTCCCAACATTTATTTCCGATTTTTGTTGACATCTTGCGGAAATTACAAAAACTTTTCCCACCAATACGTCTAACGCTCGGCTTAAAATAATAGTCATAATCTAAATACCAAAGAAAATTGTCATAATTTCTCTTGATATGAACTCCGACCTAATTGACATCTTGATATAAACTGCAGACCTGCCGCTTCTTTTGCGTGTTTTTAATGGACACAAATCAAACTAAAAGCTTCAAACCGTAAAATCGCAAAAGCGCTTCACACGCAAAAACGCAAAGAAGCAAAAATCGCTTTCTGTGAGGCCGTGGGCTAATGTTCAGTAATTTTGTCCGTATAAAGGATATTTCAAAATAATTGACATATCTATAACCTTTATTACTCTGAACCGTCTTCTACCGGCTGACATAACGCCTACATAAATACCTACGAAACGCGACCGCCGCCCCATCTGCCGTCGGATAACTTAGGCACACATTAGCGCGGGGCCGGCCTCGATATATCACGCGCCCGGTCGCTCGTCCGGCAACTTAAATAAGCCGCGCCCGGAGAATTACCGCCGGATAATACGTTAGGCAAATGTCTGCTTAGGCAACTACGACCTCAACACGGTTAAATACGAGCGTAAGATGATGGCCAACAGGCTTGCGGAGCCACTGTTTAGCGCTTAGCAGAGAGACCTAGCCCCTGGCGCGGCTGCTGCTTCGGACTCGTAAATCTGGAGAAGAAGGGGGTGTATATGAAGATAAAGGGTAGGGTAGTGGGCATTATGACAAGTTGTTATATCCTGGAATTAATTTAAGAAACGTAATACGGAAATTCAATATTAATAGGGGAATAAGACAAAGAATTAACTTGAAAACATGTAATATATATATAAGTAAATGATTGTTAAAATAAACTAGGAAGAACATTGTGCAAGTTGGATGATATAAATATTTAAAAAATTATTCGGATTCATCTCTCCAAAAAAGTCCTACGGGTATTTCGCCACATGTAAGAAAATCTACAAAATAAAATAGTTATTTTTTGTAAACACTGCTGGGCGTTAATCCAACGGAGACTAACTATCAAAAGTAGTTTACTAATAAACAGATTTGCCTAACGGACAAAGAATTGCTTAACGTTTCAGAAAGTATATCTCTTTCCGTCGTTGGAAGCAAAAAAAACACAAAGAACAAAGAAAAAATATATTTAAAATATCACACAAACAGATACGTCAACGGTTTTTGGAACGATGATAGAAGAAAATTTTTGAATGGCTACCAAGACAATAAACAGACGCCAATAACTGGATCAGATTAGCCCAAGAAAAAAATGAATGACAAAAAAAAGGGAACCTATGTCCAGCAATAGACAAACTAGGTTTTTAATCAAAAAAGCGCGTATTCGCTGAAAAACTGAAATGACCAGCGATTTTAGTACTTGTAACTATTCAGAATGTCAGCAGCTTTTGTTTTCATGTTGTCTACGCCAAATTAAACATATCAACAATATAAGAAAATTCTAGTTGACAAGTTGTTGTCTTCGCCAGAAATATTTAATTTACAAAATCAATTCGTTGATCCACGTAATAGACATGTTTCGGTCTCTATTATTTTTGTAACTAGGCGAGAGTTCTCACACCGTGACTAAATATCAACAATAAAGCAACACGCGTATTCCTTTGATATTTACTGCCAAAAATTAAAGCACGGTAAAGAAATGAATTTCCAATTTTTGTCAACTTCTTCTTAAGCCGCCGTCTCCCTTCGGAGGTTGGCGATCGAACTGGCTATGATGGTGCGTGAAACCGCACCTCTGAAAATGTCAAACGATGTTCTTCCAAACCAACGACGCAAATCCTTAAGCCAGGAGTTGTGCCTTCTTCCCACTGATCTCCTGCCCTCAATTTTGCCTTCGATGAGATGACCAGTCTGAGCACCTCGTATCGAACCCCCCTCATGATGTGACCGACGTACTGTAACTTCCTTTCCTTCACTGTTGATAGGAGCTCTTTATCTTTGTCCATCCACCTGAGTACCTCCTCATTTGTCACTCTATCAATCGAGGCTATACGCAGCATACGACGATATCTCAAAGCGTTAATGTGGTTTTCCAATGTCTGATTGAGTGTCCAACTCTCAGAGATGTAGAGAAATATAGAGAGGCTTAGATCTCGGCTGGAGAAGAGGATTTTCATGGAAGCAAAAGTATGTCTGGCCTGTACGATCTTCGCTAAAATTTCAGTTTTGGGGTCGCAAGCGTCGCCGTCGTTAACGCGGGCTCCTAGATACTTGGACGATACTTGTTCTAGCACCTTATTGTTAATTCTGAGGACAGTCTTTCCAGGTGTTTTGTCAACCACTTACGGAAATTACAGAAACTATTATCAGAAATACATGTTGACAACACCAAATGTTGTTAATTTTCTTTTGGTGAAGACTCGGGTCAAAATAATTGTCATAATCCATATACGTAAGAAAATGGTCATAATTTATATGGATATGATTAACTTTTTCTTCTAAGCAAAGTTATCTAAAATAAGCAAATTAAATTCATGAAATTCATGGTGAACTTTTAATTTCTTTTCATATAATGTTTTATGTTTAACTAATATTGAATTTGATACATTCAGTATTATAATTAAGTTTGCCACTATAAGACCAGATAACTTTAATTGATAATCCTCCAATTTAAATTACCAAAGAACTATATGCCGTACAAAAATAATAAGTTAGTTAATCATTAAAGAAATGTTCCACTTTTTAAAGACATTGTCAAGTATCTATCAGTAACGATAGTCCTCCTATAGTTCTTCAGTATCGACCAGCCTACATTAGCATCTTTCAGGCAGCAATCTACGCTATCGAAAGATGTGTACAACTTATCTTAGATAGGAACTATCAGAAACAAGAAATAGCCATCTTATCCGATAGTCAAGCAGGCTTAAGAGCAAGCAACTCAGTAACCATAATTTCGAAAGTGGTCAAAGAATGCCTAGAGAAGCTGAACAAATTAGGTAAAGAAAATAGAGCCCTCCTACTCTGAGTGCCAGCCCACCAAGAGTTAGAAGGTAATGAAAAAGCAAATGCTAGAAAAGAAGCGAGCACTCCACTAACTGGACCAGAACCGTTCTACTTCCCAAGTGGAAACCAACTTAAAGCAGAACTGAAGAACCTGGGAGAGTCCACCCGTAATCTGGAATGGGAATCCTAGAAGGTAATGAAAAAGCAAATGCTAGAAAAGAAGCGAACACTCCACTAACTGGACCAGAACCGTTCTGCTTCCCAGGTGGAAACCAACTTAAAGCAGAACTGAAGAACCTGGGAGAGTCCACCCGTAATCTGGAATGGGAATCCTCCAACGGTCTAAGACACTCGAAGAAATTTCTCAAGACTTACAACCAACAAAAATCAAAGATTTTCCTTGATTTTAGTAAGAACAATCTTCGATTATGACGGGGTTTTAACGGGTTAACAGGAAACTCTTCATTGAACACCTCAGTAGATTGAAGCTAAGAAACAACGGCGAATGCAGATTCTGTGGGTAAAATGGCAAAACACCAGAATACCACATCAATGCGCACGCCACACCATTCGCGTGATAAACTTTGGTACGACTGATATCGGAGATGGAGAACTAACCTCTGCAAACCCGTCAGAGATACTGATTTGTGTCAAAGCCCTGATACTGTATAATGAGTTATATCTCAAGAAAAGGGGATACAACAGATCTATAAGTGATTAACTTCCCCCCCTCCCATACCATTCTGCAATCTACTAGTCTACTTATCAACCAAACCAAACGTATTTCAACCCTCTCTCCTTTATCTGCCTTCCCGTATAAAAACTCTTTTAATCCGGCGTCATATCTGGAAAAGTTATGGACGAGAACGGCAAAGACCACGGTCAGAACTGCTAGGTCGGGGGGCTGCGAAGGATGGCAGAGGGGCGACGGTCACGGCCCCCCGCTTCCTCGATTGATGCCCTTGATGGGAATCGGGCAGCGAGCGGCAGCAACAACAACGGCAGTTTGATTCGTACACATAAATAACAGCTGCACAATATCGGCGAGACAGATTTATCGGGCCGCTTTTTGAGGAGGAAGCCCATAAAGGTAAATTACTCGGAGGCGAAGCGGAGAAGAACATACGTATATAGAGAAAGCGGACGGCCAGTGGAGGGGTGGCTATAATCTCGGGCAGTAATTCTGAATTATAATTTGAGCACTGATCAAATTTGAAATAGATGAAACTAAACTAAAAAAAGTCAAATATTGTAGAAAATTATCTCGTCCTAGAGCTAGTTCTTTATACGAATTTGGAACTGCGGTAATCAGCCATATAATGACCTTCTTCTTCTTCAAGTGTCATGTTCCTAGTGAACGTTGACGACAGCCATGTTAACAATATCTCTGTTTCGCTCTCGATCTTGCGCTGCATGGAGTAATTCATCCGCGCTCAAGCCTGCCCATTGCCGCAAGTTCCTCAACCACGAAAGCCTCTTGCGCCCAATCCACTTCTTTCCTTCGATTTTTCCGTTAAGGATCAGTCGGAGAAACTCATATCGAGGTCCTCGGTTATATGGCCAAGGTATTCAAGTTTTCGTCGCATGATAATATTCAGAAGTAGTCTGTCGTGCTCCATTCTTCGAAGAACTTCTTCATTTCTGGTTCTGGTGGTCCAAGATATTTTAAGCATTCTTCTGTATGTCCACATTTCAACTGCTTCGATTTTATTTATCGTTTCTTTATTAAGTGTTCACGGCTCACATCCATACAAAGGAATCGACCACACATAACACTTTGTAAATTTCTCCCGTATTTTGATGTTTAGTGAACTATTTGAGAGCAGCGACTTAAACTTCTAAAATGCATCTTGCTTGTTCTTCGCGACATCTGTTTTTTAGTATGAAGGATTGATATGTTGGTTAATCCAACAGTCTAGGTATTTACACTTTGTCACTCTCTCCAGCGTTTCTTCATTCAACAATAATGAGATCTCGCTAACATCTCCTTTACTCAAACCATATATTTAGTTTTATTTACATTAATAGATAGCCCCCAATTCTTACAAGCTTCATTGACTCTGTTTACTAATTCTTGTAGATCTACGAGATTTTCTGCTATAATTATAGTATCGTCGGCATATCTAATATATATATTGACTATTTCTCCTCCTATTACAATTCCTTTTTGGCCACTTAGGGATTCTCTAAATATGTTTTCTGAAAAAACGTTGAAGAGTGTGGGAGAGAGTATGCACTTATAATAACTAATAAGTATTAGTTAAGTAGTATTAGTTATAAGTAGTGTTAGTTAGTATTAGCCTTGTATTAGTAAACTAATAGGATAAACTAATCAATTCATTTTTGTTTTGTTTGTTTCCTTTCATGTTTCTCTGTTTTATTTTTAAAATTTAATACGAATTTGATTGCTTCGAAGGTCTTGAATTTGAAATTGTTGTAACAACACGGCAACGTCACTTTATAAACCCGCCACGGCGGCGCGGCGCCTCAACCTTAAATCCTCAAGGAACCAGTTGACATGCGGCACTCTTGGCGAACGGTTGGGTTGATGGCATTGTCGAAATACATTAAAAAAATAGCGAAAAAACAAAATACGTATTTAAAATTGTTGAGTGTAACATGTATTTTCTTAGATTGAAAGAAGTTTTTCGATTGAAAGTGGCGATAAAAGATAATAATCCAGAAAGAATCTGGTAGTCTAGAATCTGGTAGATCTTTTGACCAGATCTACCACCCCTTAAAATATTTGCACTTATTTCTGGGACACCCTGTATAAAAAATTGTGAAAGTTATCATATACGATTTGTTGAAATTTAACCTTCAATAACCTTTTTACCTTGAATCACTTTCAAGAGTCGATTAAATGAAAAATCATATTAGACCTTTTTTGATGGCCGTTCAATTTCCTACAAGTATATACAGGGTGTCCCAGAAATGAGTGCAAGTATTTTAACTGGTACTATAGTTCAACCCTAGAAACACGCCTATGAGATTTTTTTCACGAAAAAAATTTTTGAAAATACTCCGGAACTATTAAAAAAAAATTTGAGTTTTTTTTAGTTTTTAGTAAAAAAACATAATTTCTTGATAACATAGCAAACATAGGTACCTAGTGGATTAAATTTACAAGAACGAAAATCCAGAACAGATCCAGCGGTTCTCAAAATTTTTAGCAAAAATATTTTTTTTGAAATTTTCAAAAGTAAAATAACTCCGTTATTTTGAGACTTATTTGAAAACGATAAACGATAAAGAGAAAATATGTTTCTTTTATTACAGTTGAGGGTTCGAACCTTTGGTTTTACACAGCAAAATAAAACACTAAATCACCACAATACACCAAAACACTTTTACTTTTACACTGGACGCGCGTTTCGCTAACCATATTAGCATCATCAGCAGATGATTATAAACTCATATATAAGTTTGATAACTTATATATGACTTTTATATAAGTAATAAATTTATATATATGACTTTATAATCATCTGCTGATGATGCTAACATGATAACGAAACGCGCCTCCAGTGTAAAAAAGTAAAAGTCATGGTGTATTGTGATGATTTAGTGTTTTATTTTGATGTTTCTTTTATCGAGATCTACCACCCCTTAAAATACTTGCACTTATTTCTGGGACACCCTGTATATTGATTTTTACAATATATGCAACTATTTTAACTGGCTTTTCGTGAAAAAATTAATTTTTTTGAAAAATCGGAATTTTTTGAAAAAAAATTTGGATCTTTTTTTTAGTTTTTAGTTAAAAAACATAATTTGTTGATAATATGGCAACATAGGTAGTAGATTAAATTTACAAGAAAGAAAATACAGAAAAGATTCGGTGGTTCTCTAAATTTGATTTTGATCATTTTTTTTGGAAATTTTCAAAGTAAAATAACTCCGTTATTTTGGACTTATTTGAAAAACGATAAAGAGAAAATATGTTTCTTTATCGAGATCTACCACCCTTAAAATACTTGTACTTATTTCTGGGACACCCTGTATATTGATTTTTACAATACGCTGATTTGTTAGAACGCAATAAAATCAAAAAAAAATCCCCTGTTATTTGATTGGGAAATAGAACATCAGGATGAGTTGATATTAATATTAAGATTTCAAACTTTTGGATCTAGATTTTTTACATCATCGTGAACGATATTTTAACGGTAATTAAAAGAAAAAAAAAATTGTGGTGCATCCTAGAGTGAAAAATTCTAAGCCCTTAAAAATGGCATTCGAAGTTACATCTCAAAACAAATAGAAGCCATAGAGTGAAATTATACTTCTCTGAAGGTAACATAGCAAAAAAAGAAATAATGCCAATAAAAGAATCAAGTTTTTCTCCAAAATAACGACTACTATAACTATTCTACTAATAGAATGATCCTTTCTCTGGTTTAAAGAATACAAAACTTGATGTTATAATCAAAACCGTCCCGTGGGTGCATTACGCCCGAAAGCCAGTATGCATAAAATCACAATGAAACTAAAAAACTAGCAAATTAGCGTTAACAAAGTTTCCTCATCTCTATATCCTTTCTTTGAAAAATAGTAAGAGCCTGAAAACGGATTCCGTTGTTTTTTATCGAATAAATTTGACATTTGAGTTCAAAATATACTTCATAAAAACACATATTTTACATTCTATGCTTTATTACATCTAACAGATTCTTTTAATTCAAAATTAAATTACTCTTCTGTCAAATTTTTCAATATCGTCGTCGATGATGTCCCTTCTCTTTTTGGGCGAGCTTTACAGTCCCAAATTTTAAGACTTCTCTGGTATAACTTTTTTCTTTATACTCCAGTGCAAGTTAAAGTGTCCCGTATAATAAAATCTCATAAAGCAAAAATTCTGTAGTTGTTTAGGTATTGTAGTACAGATTAACACACTGAGTTGTTATCAAGTCCACATCCTCTGGTCTGCCAATATTGCATGATATGCCATATTGCATGAAATATCGGATGCGTCTCAAAAGTGGCCCACCCTATAACTTTTTTATTTTTTTAGATAAAAAAATGAGATTTGGTATGTCAAGGTAAGAATATTATAATATAAATTAGAATTGATTGACATATTCAATTGTTTTCGGTCACTTCCTGTTACACCGGAAATGACTACAACTTTTGATTTTTAAATGGTAACCTCGGTATTTTTTGCTTTATTTGATAGAAAATGACACTCTAAATCAAAGGACATGTCAAAAGTTGACATGCGATACATCATTCTATTCAGAGTGTCATTTTCTATTCTATCTAATAAAGTAAAAAAATACCGAGGGTGTCATTTAAAAATAAAAAGTTGTATTCATTGCCGGTGAAACCCGAAGTGACCGAAAACAATTGAATATGTCAATCAATCCTAATTTATGTCATATACTAACATACCAAATCTCGTTTTTTTACTGAAAAAATAAAGAAGTTATAGGGGTGAGACACTTTTGAGATGCACCAGGTATACATATACACATAATCATCTCTGCTCGACTCATTTCTAAACTTACAATAAAGGTTATGCTATAGCACAATTCAAGCTTACAAAATTATTAAAAATTAATCGATTTTAATCATGAAATGAAATGAATGATTAAAATCGAATAAATTTTAATCATTGAAATATTTTGAAATTGGCAGCACATTCTTTAAACGGTTTTCAATTTTATTGGAACTATACTTCAACTTTTCTTTCTTCGTGCAAAAATATTCGTAAAATTTTTGATGGTGAGCTGTGAGTTGTGGATATAATGTATGATATTTATCAAATTCAAAGTGAGACGGATTAATTTCATGAACGCGAGTAGTACTTTTTGTATCAGTTTAATATGAACATTAGCACTAGATAACTAAAAGACATCCACGGGATAGATCCAAAGATCCCCATACCATATCCCAAAGATCCCCATCACCATACATCCAAAGATCCCCACGGGATAACTCCATGATCATCATGGAGTTATCCTACTACACGGATATCATTTGGCATCATGGCATGATGCCAAATGATATCCCCGCTTCCTGCAAGCGGTTGTTATGGCCACTACCTGCTTCAATGGCGCAGGTTCACAAAGCGATAAGACCTGCCGCGAAATAAGTCGGCCACCGGAAAGCGGAAAGCCGATGCACTATGGACATACCTTAAGACTGATGCCAACGACAGCAAGCGACTGCCAAGAAAATTTAGATGTATTCCAAGTGAGACCCTTCGGAAAATGTTTGAATCGTCCTGTATATCCATGAAAATAACTTTTAAATTTGCGTTACTAATGCTGGCATATTTTACAGAAAATGTTAGGATCAAATTAGCTTTTTCTGACCTTTGCCTAATACTCGGCCACCCTGTATATTCATATTACTTTTCGATTCTCGTATTTTCGTCAGTGTAAACCATTATCGCGAGACGACGCCCGAAAAAGAAACGATATTTATCAAAATTTATCTCGCCCATATTGCAGTCAGACCCGTATATATTTATACGAATTAATTTGGTTTGGATACGAGGTCGGGTACCACTTCGGAAAGGAACCAATAAATTTATAGTAATGACGAAATTTCGAAGCGACAGTTATTGGTGACGTGGAATTGTACTTTTCGAGGGAGAACCGGCCGTAAAGCAGACAGTTTATGGACTCGTCAGTTTTGATTAGGCGGTCGGATGACGGTTTCCGAATACCTACGCCTATCGACTGGTTTCTCGCCAAGATTGGACCAGTCCTTTTTACTTCTATTTTCTTAATTAATATTCCCTTTATGCCGGGCATTATTATTTAAAAATGATTCATAAAATTGATGAAAGGAATCGCATCAGATAGACAGGTCATTTGGTGTTAATTTAAATAATGTAGTACGAAAAACTTTATGTGAAGTATAAAACAAAAATGTAAAAAAATAAAACTATACAGTGTGCTGGCAGATTCGAAGGGTACGAGCATTGCTATCTCGCAGATCAACATAAATAGAACGAAATTTTGCGTTCTGAGTTGAGCTACGGGAACGTTGTCCCTCTCTTTGCAATTTAATTTGCCAGTCTCTTTTTATTTGTTTGTCTATGCCTATGGTCTATGCTAGCTGACGAGTATTTGACAGGCATCAGAAGATGGTCACGCAAGGCGTTTTCTTTCATGAGCTTTTCTGTGACTGAAAAGCCCGATACGTGATGTTATCTGTCTACCGCACTCCAGACATTCAAAAATCTCATTGCTTTGTTGCCTCTTTACTCTTTGGTTGTCGCTGTTAACTGACTTTACAATTCTTCTCCATTCCGTTCTATTGTGAGCTGCCCCTTCCCACTCATCCTGCTTGTTAATTCCTTTTAAGTTTTCGGTGAAAATATCCTTGAACCTTTTGAGTTGTCCACCCGGCCTCCTCTTACCGTCTACAAGCTCACCGTAAAGCAGAGATTTTGGTATGCGGTTTTCTTGCATTCTGCACACGTGACCAGCCCATCTTAAGCGGGACTTTGTAATCATGACTTCAATACTCTCGCAGTTATCTTTTTCAAGAACCGATACGCCTGAGACATGATGAAACCATTTTATTCTTAAGAGTTGTCTAAGATGTCTCTGTTGCAGCTTGTTTAATGCGTTCATGTGTCGGCGGTACGGCACCCAGGTTTCGATATAATATGGCTTCCATATAACATGGTGGGAATTATTATCGCTCGGTACACTGCAAGTTTCGTTTTTGTGCTCAAGTCATGATTGTAGAAAACCCTGTCTTTTAATTTCCAGAATGCTCTTGAGACGCTGCTAATCCTGTGCTGAATTTCAGAGTCGATATTGGCCTTCTCCGAAATCAAACTGCCGAGGTAATTGAATTCCGCTACATATTCCAACTCTCTCCGATTTTTACAGCTCATCTCCGATTTTTACAGCATTGTTTTGATCTTCTGGGAGAGTGCACATGATTTTAGTTTTATCGATGTTCAGCTTAAGTCCCAAGGCCTCGAATGCCCATGTATATGTGTTTAACATTTCTTGCAATTGCTGTAACGTATTTGCAACTAGAGCACAGTCATCAGCGTATTGAAGTTCTGTGATGAATTTTGTACGTGTTTTTGCCCTGAGTCTTTTTATGTTGAACAGACCGCCGTCGTATCTGTATCTAATGCCCAACCCTCTCTCCT
>NW_022146870.1:470115-552185 GCF_002938485.1 Sitophilus oryzae | reverse complement strand
CTAAAGTTACGTATTGCTTCCCTAGATAATACTTGAACTAACCTCAATTTGCTGGATAACATTGCCCTAGACTTCCAGTTTGCATCCTAGTGGTACTTTTGATGTCGTCATGCATTTACTTTTCTAGGTCGATATTATCATATTAAGTGATTTGGCAATACAGTTAAATCGATGTAACAAACGCTGTAGATCGTCCTCATTTTCGTCTACCAATACGGCGTCGCGTCGTCGGCATAGCACAGAATAGTAATTTCCTGGTCGCCCATACTGTATCCCTTCAGTAAACGTACATTTCCTATTATTTCGTCCATAATAATGTTGAAAAGAAGAGAGGGCTCAGGGAGTCACCTTGTCGGATACCACGGCCTACATTTATTGGTTCGGTCAGGACCCCGTTAATTTTAGCTTGAACTTTGTTCGCTTGATATATGTTTTCTATGGTTTCAACGAGGTTGTGTGGGATTTGCCTATTGTAAAGAAGGTGTACAACGTGTCTTAGCTGCACACGGTCGAACGCTTTTTCTAAATTAATAAAACACATATACGCTGGTTTTTTATATTCGATTGATTTTTCTGTTATCTGTCTTATGGCAAAAACCGCATCTGTGTATGATCTGCCCGATCTGAAACTTTGCTGTTCATTTGCTAATGCATAATAATAATGCATAATATTAATCGTAGATATTATAAATAAATCAATTTCTACAAACTAGTTTCTAATGCTCTACATGTTCTAAAGGGTTACCACTCTCGCTAATGCTCTAATTGATTTTTCGATCAATCTAATTTATAGCATAGCTCCTTAAACATATCTTCTTATACTACTGAATGCATTTTGTACTCTTTGTACAATGTAATGTTGTTAATTTCATTTTTATTGTTGATGTACAAGAAATAAAGCGATATTTTCTTAAAAAAAGATGGGTAATCGAGAAAAAAATGTTCTCTCGAAAAAAGCAGTGGCGTACCATTTATTTTAATCAAATAATGGATGGTAGGAAACTGGTTTAAGTAGGAAAACAACAGTTATAATAATAGCTCCCGTATATAGCGTTTAACGTCTTTGGGAATAGCAAGGTACAGCTCGCCATACTAGAGCCGTTCGGTATACAAGGAAAGTAATGTGGCTAGCATTACGCTTCAACCACCTATTATTACATCAGGATTGTGAATCCCAAGTACTCATTTAAGGCTGAGTCGACCTAGGTACCCAAACTACTTTTATTTTATTAAAAATAGTCGGCTGATGAAATGCCGACTGTGGGATTCGAACCCACAACCTTTGATTGGTAGACGAGAGCTGTACCTCTACGCCACCGAGCACGTTAGGAAAACAACAGTTAATCGAAGAAATTAAGTAGCTTGCGACATATTGCGAGAAATTGGATCTTAAAATTTTTAAAACCCTGTAGATCAGAAATAAAATACTTTAGAGCATATATTTATATCAACCTCAACCTAATATAACACCCGGAAATTTTCAGACTACTTAAAAAACACATGTATGCATCATCATTAATAAAGCAAAATTTGTTTATCAATCCTATTATCTGTTCTAATTGTTTTCCTCTAAATAAAGAGGTATTCTGCCTTTACGAACCTTGTTAGTCTTGTACGAGCACCTGCACGTACATTAGACTGTGGTAAATTACAAATTTCTTATTAAGCATTTCTCAGACGATGTACATGGGCAGTTATGCGTGAAATGCCCATCTATCTCATGCCGCCGGGGTCTAGATTGAGTCAAAAACTATTTTTATTTTTTCCAAAGAAGGATATAAATATGTTTTTTCATTTAATAAAATGTGAGGTCTGTGTGCTTAATTGAATGTGGACCGTAAATAAGCGTAATTAGTTTCGTTTGGTATATGAATTTACGTATAAAGATGTTTTATTGAGTACTTATGGATGCACAGTTTAATATTCTTATTTAATGAGCTCAAGTGTTAAAACTGCTCAGATTTAATATTAATTTATGCCAGAAAATTTTCTGAAACAAAAATAAAATATACAAAATTGCATAAACAATTAAATTATATAGCCCTACTAAGATATTTTTTTCGTTTTTTTTATGATTCTAACGTTTTAACACATTACATTTATTAAGGGTTGTTCATCACATACGACACGGAGTATTATAGCTAAACCATTAGATAGAAATTGTAAGTTTTGGGTTCGTTGAAGGACTATTAGAGCTACAAGTTAAAAATATTTTTGCAAGATACAGAGTGTCCCAAATAAGTAAAAAATATTATAGTTTTTTTTTTTAATGGAACACCCTGTATATTATTCTATTTGTAGATACTACGATTAAAATAAAGGTAAATTTGATTAAGGTTTATCATACTTAAACCTTACCGTTTTTGAAATATATTCAATTTTGTGAAATGGCAGTAAAAAATTTAAGACTTTATTTCTCCAAGGGTATTAGAGGTTTTAATACTAAATATTTACTGAAGATTATTTATTGATCAGATATTGTGTCGCAATAATAAAAATGATAATACCTTATACAGAGTGTCCAAAAATTTATATTAAATAATTTCTAGCTTAAAACGGCAATAACTTGTTTAATTTAAATAGAACACCCTGTATATTTAACGAGAATCAGATGGACAATTTAATTGTTTCTCAAATTGTATTATTTTATTTTTTACCTATCTCTTCAAGTTTTCGTAGAAAATGCATTTTCTTATAATTTAGACCTCATTTATTACTATACCCATGGAATATTGACATTTTAAGTAAACAATGGTAAAAATTTGATAGACAATTAAATTGTGCATCTGATTCACATAAAATATACAGGGTGCTCCGTTTAAATTAAACAAGTTATTACCGTTTAAAGTTAGTAATTATTATCAGTGTCCACTAGTGTAAGTGTGGTTGTGTGAGTGAGTGAGTGTGCGTGTCTGCACTGGTGTACACTGGTGTATACGATTACGAGTTGTTGAGGGCTGAGCCGTTTAATCTTTTTTCTTCTTTTTTATACATTTCCCTCACTATTTCTTTCTTTTTCATATTGGTACCACGGCTAAGGGTATTGCGGCGGGTTGCTGTTGGCTACCTCCGCGGCGGTTCTGGACGAAGCCCACAATCCTGGGCGACTCTGGTTCTTGGCTGCAAATTGGGGCTTTAGGCTCCCGTTTGCTCCTTTTATTTTCCATCTTTTATTTTCGTTTCTTCATCAATTTTCCATGTTTTCCATCTCCTGGGTTGCACGCGGTGCCTCGTTGCATCGTTTGCTTCCTGGTTTTTTGTGTTTTGGTATCGGTTTCTTCGCTTCCTGATTCCTTACCGTACTGATGAAGCCTGAAGGCAGTTACATCAGTTTGTACTAGTGTAGGTGTGGTTGTGTGAGTGAGTGAGTGTGCGTGTCTGCACTGGTGTACACTGGTGTATACGGTTACGAGTTGTTGAGGGCTGAGCCGTTTAATCTTTTTTCTTCGTAATTATTTAATATACATTTTTGGACACTCTGTATAAGGTTGTATAATTTTTATTATTGCAACACAGTAACTGATCAATAAATAATCTTCAGTAAATATTTAACATTAAAAACTATGATACCCTTGGAGAAATGAAGCCTTAAATTTTTTACTGCAATTTGACAAAATTGAAAATATTTCGAAAAAGGTAAGGTTTAAGCGTGATAAACCTTAATCTAATTTACCTTTATTTCAATTGTAGAATCTAAACATAAAATAATATCCAGGTTGTTCCGTTTAAAAAAATACATCTATAATATTTTTTACTTATTTGGGACACTCATATCTTGTAAAATTATTTTTAAATTGTAGCGAACCTTGTCAATTGTCAACGAACCCAAAACCCCTTTGTGCAAAATATATACAAAATTTGCATTTCAAAATCAAAACTTCATAATTCGGAAGTTATTGAATTTAGGTACATTAGGTATTACCGTATGATCGAATAAAAACGGCATCCAGTTGGCTTGGAAATGACGATCGATGGCATTTCCTATATAAATTTACATATAAAATGACAGCGATCTTCATTTCATAGCCATCGCTGACGCCGTTTTTATTCGATCATACGGTATGTTTCAACAAAATTCAACAATTTCCGAATCCTAAATTCAACAATTTCCGAATTATAAATTCAACAATTTCCGAATTATAAACTTACAAAGAGATTATCTAAATATGTGAGGGAGGCTACACTAAGCTGAAGATGATGATCCTGGTGATGATTTTACTTTCCGATTTGCTGCTTTCCGAATTATGAAAATTTCGAAACAAAAAGCGACTTATGTTACAAAGCATATGTTTCAAAAACGTGACGAAACTATTTCGCAATGTGTCTCAGCAGGAATTTTGGTTCGATTTTGTCTCTAAAAATGCTACTTGGATAGGGCCAAATATACTACCCCTAAAAATATTTGCACTTATTTAAGACTCACCCTGTATATTCTTCTATTTCCGGTGTTGTGTTATTTACGAGCCCTAACAACTAAATGTTCGTACAAACAAAAATTTATTAAAAACCTTTATTTTCATTAAGTGAATTATTTACATTTAAGAAATACATTAAAAATATATTAAAATATAACATTTCTAATGAGTATTTAAATAGTTTAGTTTCTATAAACATTAAAATAAACTGTAGGCCTATAAATAAACAAAAATATTGCACAATATCGTGACAACTAAATGTTCGGACACTTTAAAAAATAACTGTTCTAATATGGCGTTACATCGGCATGAACTTTTGCAACCACTGCATGTCTGTTTGGCATTGTTTTTATTAATGATTGACATACGCCAGAGTAAAAATTTTGCCATAATTCACTTAATATCATCGTCAAATGGGCAACGGTTTCTTGGGGATCGTGGCATAATTTTTGTTTTGTTTTATGCCACACGTCTATGCTAACATTAAGGTCCGGACTGTGCGCAGGCTATGAGGGGACCTTGATGTTCATGTCCCTAAACCATTTTTTAGTAGTTTTAGTCATATAGCATGCCCCGCCATCCTGTTGAAATATAAAATTCATATCCTGGTATTGGTATCTCGCACTTGGCACAAAACTGTTTTTCAAAATGTCTTGCTATTTTGACACATTAGTTGTGCCTTTCTACCACCTCATACCTTCCTAGACCCATTGCGGACATAAACTCTAAAAGCATACTGTCTTTAGGAAATTCCACTGTCCATCTTTCATAAAGATCATGCATGCGTGCAGATGTAATCCTTGAACTTGCAATTTGCGATTAGAATTATCAGCGTCGGATTGGAACTTCTGATGTCACAAACTACAAAAATGACATTAAGGTAAAATATTTAATTATTTTCCAATCCGACGCTAATAATTCCAATCGCAAATGGCAAGTGCACGGATTACATGTGCACATGAACCACCTTAATATCGATATGATATAATTAACACCGCTAGAGTGTCTATTTGATAAAGATTGCCTCAAAAGAGAGGACAGTGAAATTTCCTAAAGGCATTATGATTTGAAGGAGTATGTCCAAAATAGGCCCAGAAAAGTATGAGGTGGTAGAAGGCATAATTGATGCGTCAAAAAATCAACAAATTTTGAAAAATATTCTTGTGTCAAGTGGGAAGGACAAAGGTCCTTGTAACGAATTGTTCTGGTAAAGACCAGGACAATAATTTTATATTTCAACAGGATGGCGGGGCATACCATACAGCTAAAACTACTAAAAAATGGTTTAGGGACATGAACATCAAGCTCCCCTCATGGCCTTCGCACAGTCCGGACCCTAATGTTATCGGGACATGTGGCATAAAACAAAACAAAAATTGGGGCCACGATCCCCAAGAAACCGTTGCCCATTTGACGATGATATTAAGTGAATTATGGCAAAAATTTTACTCCGGCGTATGTCAATCATTAATAAAAACGATGCCAACCAGGCTTGCAGTGGTTGCAAAAGTTCATGCCGATGTAACGCCATTAGAACAGTTATTTTTTAAAGTGTCCGAACATTTAGTTGTCACGATATTGTGCAATCTTTTTGTTTATTTATTGGCCTACAGTTTATTTTAATGTTTGCAGAAACTAAACTATTTAAATATTCATTAGAAATGTTAGATTTTAATATATTTTTAATGCATTTCTTAAATGTAAATAATTCAGATAATGAAAATAAAAAATTTTAATAAATTTTTGTTTGTCGGAACATTTAGTTGTTAGGGCTGGTATTAGAATAACTTTTCTCTCTACTAGTTCGTTGTACATTACATTAGTTTTTGCTAAATTCATTTTGAAACCTACTTTATTGCTGGCTGTATTTAGTTTGTTAATTTGTGCTTGAATTTCTTCAGGACAAATGGCAATTAGGACTCCGTCATCATAGTGATTAGGATACAGAACAAAATATATTGAACCTTAAAATACATGAAATCTGAAACACAAATACACTAATTCCAGGTATTCTTTTTACGGTAGTAAAAGATAGTGGTGTAGTATAAGTACTTTTCCATGTGAAATACGATACAAGCAAAAATGAGGTCGTTGTCGGCAGCGGCAACCAGCAAAAGGCACTAATATACTATCCGACGAACAAAATAGTCGCCGGGGACGCGGTGGGGAAAGAACGGGGCACCGTTTAGGCGGTAATATACTGCGCGGTGTTAACAATTAGTGCCTAAAAAGTGTTGTTTGTGCAGAGCGGACTGCCACCCCAAGGACATAAATCGGACACTGAGCATTTGCGTCGTTATTTACTGCTCATATTTCGTCGTGAACGGCGAGCGTAATTGGAGAAGTGCGGTCAGGTGAAATATAGGTGACCCGGGGCGTGAAGAGGGAGAGGGTATGGGGACTAGGGTAAAAGAGGACCAAGGAACGGAACTCTTTCAGTACAAATAAACTTTTCCTATAAAATAAATATTTGTGTACAGGGTTATTCACACATGACGCTAATAAAAACACCCTACGTTTTTATTTATCACGAAAATGGTAAATGAAAATGCAAAATTGTTTGACGGGATTCGCAACAGTCTGGTGCGGAAAATGTTAAAGTAACTAGTCATCAATTAGGCAAAGATAATAAAGTCTTCCTACTATGACTCCCTACCTTTTGCTCCAAAAATGATTGCAAAATATTCAACCCTCTAAGCGGGGGTGTCATCCCCCAACTTTTTTCAAATGGGAAGGGGGATCAAGTGGCGCCGCAATGAAAAGAGCTTCCTATTATAACGTGAGTTTATTTTCCCAATAATATTTCTTTTAACATAGGTTTTAAAACGACACATATTAAGAGTTTGTGCCTGTTAAGTATTTCTGCGTCTCAAGCATGTCACGCCATATCTGATTTATGGGCGTCCTGCGCTCCGGGATTTAGGGGTAAAAGTATTCTTAGAAAGCGTTCAAAATCGAACGATAGATTGGTCGAAACAATTTCTGTTTCTTAGAAAAAGCGTTCAAAATCGAACGATGATTGGTCGAAACATATTCCGTTTCGAAAAAGAAAAGAGTGAATAGCGTGAATAGTGTGTCAGTTAAAGTAAAGTTAATTAGTTAGTTAGTGCAGTGATATAAGCAGAAGCAGGGTGAGTACATCTCACTAAGTGTCGTAGTTTATTAATTAATTAGATCATGAATATTTTGATAAATATATTGATACGTTTTGTTAGATATCATTTGCGTACACATATTATTAAATATTACATTAAATAACTGCGCCGTATACATGCTAGGTCAAAATATAGAATATGAAAGTTAGATAGGGTTAGTAATTAAATAATGCGGCGGTATACCGATGCGGCAGCTACGTGAGCTTTGTTTAGATAGGCTATTGAATCTCTTTACTCTGTAGAGTCGGTGCTGTCTAGTCAGGAGGAGCGCAAGGATAGGCCCGTTAATGTTGCTTGGCAGGATCTGGGATCCCGTAATGTCATAGTAGCAGGGACGCGATTCCTCGTAATGTCGCAACGGTGTAGGGAGTAAAATCCTGGTTATCACCGGTTTTTATATTGTGCCTCTGGGCGTAACCAGATGCGGGAGCGGGACCCCGAGAGATTCAGCCGCTGTATCCGGGTCTTCTGGTTCGTCTAGACCGTGCCACGGGGGGGCGTGGACGGGGGCAAGACAGTACGTTAGTATTTGATGAGATAAGTAAATTTGTAATCAAGAGAGAGAGAGAGATTGGATAGTTCTTTTATAAAGTACCTAATTAGTTAATATGATAGCCACGTAAGCTTTAGGTGGATTAGTGAATTTCTGTTCTCAGTAGAGTTAGTACTGCTTAGCTTGAGGAAGCGCAAGGATAGGCCCGTTAATGTTGCTTGGCAGGATCTGGGATCCCGTAATGTCATAGTAGCAGGGACGCGAATCCTCGTAATGTCGCAACGTCGCACACGGCAGGGATCTGGGATTCCGTACGCCGTGTGACAACGGACATTATTATTATGTCTGGGACGGTACCTCCGGGTCTTCAGCGGCGGGAACAGGCCCCCAGGGTCCTCGAATCTCGGGATCGATATGTTGTGTTTATTCTGTTGCCCGTGCGGCTGATTACTCTGGAGTCCGCGCCATCAGGGGGTGCGTGGGCGGAAGGCCAAGCAGTGCATTTGCATAGATATGTTTGTAAATCTTGTATTGAGAGAGACAGAGATAAATTAGTCCATCTAGTAAGATAAATAGAAAATAAATAATAGGTAGTTAGGGCAAAACAATATCGGCATATAGCAGTTAAGTAGGTCGGAATTATGAACTGGACACTTATCCTTACTTTTAATTGTGACAGGTATTAAAGTACGCCTCCGCTCAGGGTCAATGCTTCAGGGATTATTTGGTGAGTCTGTGATTTATTATATATTGGTTTTCCTGACAATATAATACTTTAAAACATTTTAATTATCCTGTCACGAGTTATGGTTTTGTTAGTTGTTTAGATTGTTTATTATTTTATAAAGAAAGTATACAAAAAAAAATCTTACACTATTCTCTATATTTCCCCGCCTCGTTTTTGAAAATCGGTCGAGTCATTGAGAAAATATGAAGGATTGAAATTTGGTTTGGAAAGTTTATTTAAACATTTTTCAGAGTAAATGATAAAGATAAATTCCTTCGACCAATTTGAGGTTTTTTCTTATTGTTTCTAGATGTTTACGCATTTTTTCACTTGCCACAAGGTTGAACGATCAGGTGCGGTAGTTGCTAGATAGCTGTTCTGTGACTTAAGTCTGTGACTGGTGTATAAACAAACCAAATACAATAGTTTTCGAAATATTTGCAAATTTGCCTGTTCTCATTATCAAAATGCCTATTTCCCCTATTGGATCACAACTAGCCTTGACGAATGATGTTAAGAATTTTGTTTATACAACCAGAAGTATTTCAGTAAAGTAATAAGTTAGTAGCTACTTCTGTACCCTCTGAAACAATGCTTCGATCGAGAGTTTTAAATTGTAACCGTAGAAATTTCTGCATTTCTGGGAGTCGTCGTCATAAAGATGTCCGAGATTTTGCTTGACGCTGTGTAATCTCGGACACCTTTTGTCTCGCGAATTCGGCCATAGATTGAGTATCTTGTTTACTTCTTCAATCAACAATATATGTATAGTACTGCCACCGAATACACTGGTTTACCAGTCTCCTGAATGCAAATCTCATCATCCCTCGTAACTATATTTATGGCTTTTCGAAAGCTGGGTGAGATAAAAAGGATTATTTTTGGCCTCTACAGTGTTACATCTGGTGTCATACAGTGTTCTGAAAACATGAACTTTTTACTAAGGTTGTAGACTAGGGGGGGATGTGCCGCTCAAATTGTAATAAGATCAATAAACGTGATTGATTTTTCCTTTTTCTATAGCATTTTTCACTTTATTTTCTACATATTTCTGAGAAAGTGAAATGCAAGCATGTTTGCGGAGTATTGCTAATTTTTAGGACGACAGAGTACTTACATACCTCATAGTATAAATGACAAGCAAGTACCAAATAAAAGTAAATAACTTTATTTATTTAGTTTATAGCTTTCAATAATTATTATTGTCACCTCTTCAAAATAAATTCATCTTCATAAAATTATTATTATTATCGAAAAGTGATCAAAATATGGTAAAAATAAAGAGACTTTCTTGAAAATGGTGGGTGGTAGAAGAAATGTAGAATTTAGAATGTGTAGGAGGGGATTAATCGCTACGACCTTACTGATCTATTGTATGTCTCCCTTTCTTGAGTTCACAAGGCTTCACAGAGGCTAGTTCTCCATCTCCGATATCAGTCGTACCAAAGACTAGGGCACGAATGATTGTCGTCTCGGCGCACTCTGTGATGAAATGTTCTGGTGTTTCCCCATTTTCTCCACAGAATCTGCATTCGCCGTTATATCTTAGCTTCAGCCTTCTGAGTTGTGCGTTGAGGAGATAGTGTCTGTTTGTCAAAAAACCGTGACAATCCGAAGATTGTTCTTACTTAAATCAAGGAAACTCTTTGATTTTTCTCATTCGTAAATTTTGAGATTTCTTCAGGTGTCTTAGACCGTTGAAAGATTCCCATACCAGGTTACGGATTGAGTCTTCCATGATTCGGAACGTGAGTACCTCAAAATATTTTCCGAACGAATAAGAATAAGTAAGAATAATAAATAAGATATTAATCAACTGTGATCTATTCGGAAGAGGCGGTCATTATAATTATGATCAAACTTCACTTTAGTAAGTTCGTTTAATCTTATAATTGAGGGGTTTCTGGCAAAAACCCCATTAGTTAAAAAATGGGTAAAATGAGTTAATGGCGCTATCCGACAGTAATTTGTTAGTCATAACATTCCTACTGGTTCCTACCAAACGAATTCGGGAAAAGTGCTAGAAGTCAACCCGTGCATACGATCAAAAATACCGTAATTCCGCAAGAACCCCACAAGTAACAAGTCTTAACGGCAAAAACTCCACTAGTCCGCTACTTGTTGTGGTTTGGTTGTTTGTCGTTCGTAATCGTTCGAACAGTTGCTAAGAGGACTTGGTTGTTTCCACGGTTTTTGCCAAATTAGTTTTCTGTAATTTCAGATTATAACCAGAGCTCACACAAAAAAAGACAATTTAAATTTAAATGGGAGCAAGATCCTAATGGAAATCTATTGTTATCCATTGGCAGGACACCCCATCCCCTGCACCGGAAGCTTTTTCTGGAAGCAATGCTCTTATCAAGAGGTGATTGAGTTATCAATCTCCGTATCCGACAAAAATTAAATTACTTCAAATTCAGTACATATATTTTTTGTCCTGTTTATATATCGAGAGATTTTTTAAAATCGTCTCTAAATTACGGTCGCCAATGCAAAAATATCATGTGGTATTGAATCCAACTATAGTGTTAAATTATATAGAAAACTATTGCTCTAATGATACAATTAGGTTAGAAGTACTGATGCACAAATTAGCGATGTTAATGGCCCTGTTAACAGCACATAGAGCACAAATATAGAGTTCAAACCTTTTAGTTAGTATAGAATAAATTAAATCCTTTTATAATAAGCCTAACATATGTTTAGTTGCTATTTAAACAGAACTGTTACTTTTAGACAGTCTGACAAGTTCTCAAAATCTCTTTTGGCGTATAAGAAATCTTATAAAGAAGCGACGACTCAGTCCATCGTTCGTTGGATTCGTGTGATTTTAGATAAATGTGAAATAGACACGTCAATTTTTACGCCGCATAGCTCAAAGTATGCTGCCACATCAGCTACTGTTAACAGGGGTATAAACATCGATAACAATACAAAAAACAGCAGGTTGGACTGCATTATCTACTATATTCGAAAAATTTTATATCGGACCTTTAGGAAACCCTGCCAGATATGGAAACTCTGCCAATACAATTATGCAATAGTCAATAAGCATTTATAAATTTAAGTTGCATTATATGATATTTACAAGAATAACTTTTTGAGTTTTGATGTTATTACATATATTTTTCCCTTTAGTTTGTTCTTGAAAAAATTTGATGTTCTTATGCCTTCTTATAGGAATTCACATAAATATTATATTATGCTTATAGGTTTAGTTTGCTTCCTTCTGTAACTGTTGCAATGGTACCTTTAAACATCTACAAAGTGATATAGAAGGACGAAGCGGGTAATATAATTATAAGATTAAAGAAGTTACCTAAGTGAAGTTTGATCAGAATTATATGACCGCCTCTTCCGAATAGATCACTTCCTCCCTCCCAAAACCCGCGATCTATTCTTTCGCAACAGTTACTGCTTTAAAAATAATGAATAGGGCGACTTAGTGCGGGTGCCTAGAGGACTGCATTGTTTTTCTTTAGCTTTAAAATGCGTCCCAAGTAGCATTTTCACGACTTGCGACCACATGTTTACTAAACACAACGTTGGATTAGTTACAAATAATAGTTAGCTCCCTACCTTGGGTATTAAAATAA
Source organism: Sitophilus oryzae (assembly GCF_002938485.1). Lineage (NCBI taxonomy): Eukaryota > Metazoa > Arthropoda > Insecta > Coleoptera > Curculionidae > Sitophilus > Sitophilus oryzae. Next base: position 539,799 of record NW_022146870.1, on the reverse strand, counting down.
ATTTAAACGAATAAACGTTGTCTTGTAACCTTTTTTGCTTAAGTGACCTTTAGGTGATTCGGACAACGTAGTTACAACGTTGGACAATATAGAGTTTTCCGACGTCAGTTTCAGGACCTATTCCAACGTTATGCAAACGTCGTCTGTTTTACTAATTCCAACGTTGTTTAGATTTCCTTATTCTTACGTTGGTAGGACGTAGAGTCACTACCTTTTTGCAACTGTATTGAACCATAACCTTAAATCTTAAATTTTCAATTCATTGTTCTGTTCAGTCAGACAGTTCAGTGCTGTTTTTGTTTTTATAAAAAAAAAACTTAATTAAAATGGGACATAAGAAAGGTACATATAAAACTAAATTTAAATATACATCGACATATATTACCGACACTTCCTCGTTTATTTAGATTATAGAGGGCGGCACAAGCTAGACTCTAGAATGACTAAATTAGGCAATCTTGCGACTAGTATACTACCTGTTAAGGCCGAACTGCGACTTTATTAGTCCAGTATGCGACTACTCGAACTACTCCATCTTAATCTCCAAAACAACAAAGTTAAAGCCGCCATGTTGTTAAATAAGAAAATGTTTCGTTCTTAAAATAGCAATTCCTGCTTTTTGAATACATTAACTTGAAATATTTGACCCTAAAAAATACGCGGAAACAATTTTTTCGAATGCGAATAAATTATTCTCATTTTACTAAAAAAAAAATTCAAGAAAATTTTTAAAACTTCTTTAATTTCAAGGCCCATTAGTATTTTTTAAAGTAGAAACAATACATTTATCAATAAAGTTGTTTGCGTTTAACTTTTTACCTTGGGTAACGAGTTACAGAGTCGGTTAAAGTGTTTCAATAATTATGATCTTCAAACATCCTCCACACTTAAATACTTTTGTTTTGTTTTCCTTCACTGCCATCTGACATATGTCTCTAACTAAATTATAAATATAATATTTTTACTATAATTATCCCAATTTAGGATAAAACGCGACTTAGACGCCATATTAGTTTTGTATTTCTGTGAATTAGGATTTTAAACAACGTTGCAGTTTGTACTAAATTAAGCTTCTAGCCAACGTCGGTATCCAACGTCGTTTCGACCCAAAAATGATTCTCCAAACTAGTGCAGACTAGGGTTGGCACGAGGTTGTGCCGACGTTGCGCCCCGACGTTTGGTCGCGTGACACAACGTTGTCCCGACGTCCAAATGCTGCTTGGGGTGGCTCCACCCTATCGGGAAGAGTGAACTACAGAGTGATCTATTCGGAAGAGGCGGTCATATAATTATGATCAAACTTTACTTAGGTAAGTTCGTTTAATCTTATAATTATATTTAGACGCCATTTTATATAAAATCCTCGGGAATGGTACCAGGACTCGAGAAAAATTTATTTGACCAGTGATATTAACTACTAACTACTGTAGTACTGTCTTCCACTGGTAGCTCCAGCCTACGAGCACCACCGTCAGGCCGTAGTAACCCGTCCAACATTACAAAAGAAACCGGCGAGCCGTCGGGCGGCGCTGAAAAGAAGAGTCTTTTAACTCGCCATAACTCTTTTATGGCCGCCGCAACTCGCCATAAAACACCGGTATCGTTGCACCTCTAATTTATGATGCTTTTAGCACATGCTAACCTTTTGTCGGGCGCGTATTAAAATAATTTAAACCGAATAATGCGCTATTTTCGCCATTGCGACGCAATAAATAATCGACGACGAGAGAGATAGCGGCGGAGCGACTTTAAATTTTCCCGCTTTTCGTTATTTTCCGATTATAACTGAAAATGGCCCCGGTGTCGGCGCCGCGCGAGGGGTGCCGCTGCTGCCTTTTGCAGGTACAACAATTCACAATTTCTGTTAATTTATATTTACATATATTGCGAATTCGGCTCGTTGCTTTGTTTTATGCGTTACGGAAATTGTAGCCTGTCACTAATGCTCCAAGTTTCACCTATTTGCTGGTGATATATCCTCTAGTCGAGTCAGTTTTGTATTGGTAACGATGATAAAATGGCCAATGATTTTCTTATTAAACTAATTCATAATTTTTATAATAATATTTAGAAAGTTTAATTTTACTATGATTTTTCCCCGATTTTACTATGATTTTTCCCCGATACATATATATATATATATATATATATATATATATATATATATATATATATATATATATATATATATATATATATATATATATATATATATATATATATATATATATATATATATATATATATATATATATATATATATATATATATATATATATATATATATATATATATATATATATATATATATATATATATATATGTTTTTTTTATTCTTTCTTTGACCTCTCAATATATATATTTTTTAATTTTTCTTGGCTTTAGGTCAGTAAAAATGAGAAAAACGTTTTTTTTTATATTAAATATTTCATGACGTTTCGACCTGGTAGGGTCTTTATCAAAATTTATTACTAAAAAAAAAAATTTTATAGTCACATTATGAACGTACTAATTAAAAATAATAGTAATATATATATATAAAAATTCTATTTTGTTACCTTGAACGTAGATTGTTTACTTATTACAACTTATCATTTTCTTTCTGAAATCTATTTTTATAAGGTGGCATGAGAGAAAAAAAATATATAAAAAGCCTACCTTAGCGAAGAAAATATATCCAAATTGGTTTCCACACACATAACACAAACATATCAATAAAGTCGTCACAATTTTTGCACAGAGACATACACATTTAATGGATTTTACAACACTGAATAATATATCTTACTCAGGTTGTTTATATCTATCCTATCATTAACAGAGTGTTGGTTTTTTTGGATAGCAATAGATTCAAGAATTTCTCTTTTTTTGGTATTATATTCGGTGCCAATTATTTTTGTACTTTCAAAGTCAAAACTGTGATTTTTTTGGATTTCATGCAAAGTTAGGGCTGTTTTATTTTTCTTGTCGTATTTATGACCTTTTAAACGGTTTTCAAGATACTGACTGGTTTGTCCTATATAAACTCCACTGCAATTTTTGCAGGGTATTTCGTAAATTAGATTGCTTTTTTTGTTTTTCGGTGTTTTTGTCTTGAGCCTTGAAAAGTTACTCGCCAATAAATTGTGTGATTTGTGACATACATTGAGATTATAACTACCAAGTAAATGTTTTATTTGTTGTGACAGTCCGTTCACAAAAGGGATAGAAATGTATTTTTTATTGTCCTTATTTATAGGTTTACTATGTTGGTGTGAGTTGTAAAATTTGTGAATTCGTTTTTTAAAAATGTTATTAATTATGTCATGTGGGTAGCTATTTAATTTAAGAGCATCCTTAGCTTTAATTATCGCGTTTTGTCGATATTCTGGGTCTGATAGTTGTATTGCACGATCTGCTAGCCCTATAATTACAGATTTTTTTTGGTTTATGTGATGATGAGAATTATAATTTAAATAACGAGAAGACCATGATTTTTTGGTATACCATTCGGTTCTGATGTTTCCATTTATGTTATGTAATGTTAAATCAAGGAAGTTTATTTTATTTTCTTGTTCAATTTCGATGGTAAATTGTAAATTTTTATTATAAGAATTAAATATTGTTAAGATGTTTTCAACTTGATTTTTTGGGACAGCCATTATACAATCGTCAACAAATCTAAAGAAAAACGGTATCGAATAGGTGATTTTTGAGAGTACTGTTTCCTCTAAGTCCTCCATTACTATTTATTTATTATTTCAGAAAGAAAATGATAAGTTGTAATAAGTAAACAATCTACGTTCATGGTAACAAAATAGAATTTTTATATATATATATTACTATTATTTTTAATTAGTACGTTCATAATGTGACTATAAAATTTTTTTTTTAGTAATAAATTTTGATAAAGACCCTACCAGGTTGAAACGTCATGAAATATTTAATATAAAAAAACACGTTTTTCTCATTTTTACCTGACCTAAAGCCAAGAAAAATTACATAAAATATATATATATATATATATATATATATATATATATATATATATATATATATATATATATATATATATATATATATATATATATATATATTATAAATTAGAAGATATATTGAATAAAAAGATTAAAGAAGAAGTATAATGATATCCAGGCTATTGATGCATCAAAGACGGAATCGGCATCATGAACCCCCATTCTTGACAGTTTTGTTCGACGGCTCAATTGACACAATTGACACATTTGAATTTTATGATGAGTGTTTTTATGAGGTTATTATTTATTTTGCAATTAGTTTTGTTTCAAATTAGTAAATCTGGGGTTATTAATTAGTAAATGATACCACTTGCACCGTTTGTATAAACTTTGTTTAAAGGCTAAACAGTGATTAAATATAATATTTTATTTGCACCATTACATAAACGTTGTTTATACTTATTTAATCAATGCTTAAATTAAACGGTCATAATTGGGCGTTTAAGTTTTAAACGTATATTATTTAACTTCATTATTCTGTGTTATGCTGTGATATATTCTTTGGCGCTTGTACTTTAAAATGCCTTGATTATTTGAAATAGTTGAAGTTGTTGGCATTTTGAAAAAGCAATCAAAAGATAAAAAAACGCTGATAAGACTATCAAAATATTGATCTAATAACAATTTGACGTTTATACTATTACGTCAAAAGAAACTTTTTTCCTAAGCCTACCATGACTTCACTGAATCATCGTTTCTTGTTCACTGTTATTAATATCTTAATTATTAGATATTAATATCTCTGGTATTATGGTATTCTGGTATTTCGTCGATTTTAAAATAAACTAACTGTTTCTATCTTATTTTTTTCTTAGATTGGGCATAATTAAGAGGGCTACTGATACCGTGTTGTAAAAATAAGGTAATTAAGGGCTTATTTTTTGGTATTTACTATAATTTTGCTAACATCTTCAGTTTGAAAGAAGATATCAAGATACGGTTTTCGCTGACTTTTTAAGCTTTTACTGCTCTTTACTATCAGCTAAAATTACATATACTAATGCATTTAATTTTTTTTAAAAAACGCGCAATGTTTGTTAAATTGTAAGACAACGCCCCCTAGCGTCTTCAAAAGCTTATTATTATTGTTTATATGGTGCAATATAGAGTAAGAAACGCTCTTTTAAACGAGCCCTCGCTTGTTGGATTCCGATCATCCAGTCCAGAGTTATTTCTAAATAAAAACAGATCTAAGGTATAATTTTGGTAGTTAGGGGAAAATGGCTTTAACAAAAACTATTCAAAATTTACTGAAGATTATCAAGCTATTACTTATAATAGCTTCATAACAAAAAATAAGAAAATGGAGTTTTTACACAATTTTGCCTAGATAAGGTGTACTATAAGTAGTACACCTTAGGTGTACCTTTAGGTGTACTATAAGTAGTACACCTTATCTAGGCAAAATTGTGTAAAAACTCCATTTTCTTATTTTTTGTTGCAGTTGCGCCCCCTAGCGGTCGTTTTACAAACTTGAAAATAATTTCCAGCAATTTCCCATAGCCTCTTTAGTTATAAATATTTTTTCCGCAGCACCTACGGCTAATACTTTCCGAGATACAGCCGTACATGGTGCAAATGTAACAAAAATAATCATGGATTAAAATATAATTAGTGATTACTTAAACACTGTTTAAATGCAAATTGGTGCAAACGGCCATAGATTAATTATAGTGATATTTATTGTGAATTCCACAATCAATTAATAAGTGCTATAGAAAAAATACATACATATATGTAAACATTAATTGTTATTTTAGTATTTACATTATTTAACAGAATAATTATTTATTAATTATAGGTTTACTCTTCAACAACATATGTTAACTCATAGTGGAAAATTATTTCGATGCCCAGAAAGTGACTGTTTCTATACGGCAAGAAAAATGAGTGAACTACGAGAACACTTCAAATATCATAGTGACGAAAAAAACTTCGCCTGCGAAATTTGCAGCTATAAAGGAAAGACTATGAAGCAACTTAAACAGTAAGTTTAGCTATTAACAAGGTAGATAAATTTGGGTGTTATGCCAGGTTCAGTTTTAGTAATTAGCGAATAACTCGGCAAATAATAAAATAATAAATAATAATCTAATCTAATATAATTTGCGTCGGGTATAAATTAAGTTTTTATAATGCAATTACAAGCTAAAATTAATTATTTAATTAATTTAAATAGTAATTATTCAAACGAAATTTCCTACAATTTATGTAATAACTTTGTGTTTCAACAAGCTTTTCGAAGCTGAAGGCTCGAGTGTTGTGACAGATATTAGTCCGTTCTGCCTACTTCTGGCCCAAGGAAGAACCAAGGCGCGTAAGTTAGCTATATATAAACCAGAAGAACAACAGTTAACCTAAAATAAGAGGACAAAGCTAGACTAAAGATACCATGATATTTATGGACTTTTATCATCTTGAGAAAAAGGTGTCAGATAGGAGCAAAATATACAAAGCATGTATAAGATCTGTCTTGACACATGTAGAGGAATAACAGCTACAAAACGCCTCCAAATAGTGATGTAGCAATAACAAGCTATATTTGGTACGACCACAAATAAACTGATCATACCGGGTGCGTTTCAAAAGTGGCTCACCCCCTATAACTTTTTTATTTTTTCAGATAAAAAATTGATATTTGGTATGTTAATATATGACATAACTTAGGATTGATTGACGGTTTTTATTCACTTCCTGTTTCACCGGAAATAACTACAACTTTTGATTTTTAAATGGCACCCTCGGTATATTTTTACTTCATTCGTTAGAAAATGGCACTCTGAATAGAATGACATATCGTATGTCAACTTTTGACATTTTCGCTTAAAAAATTGTATTTTAAATTTCAATCTAGGCTGCGTTAAAACCACTAATTTTTAATGAAGAAGGCTTGTAAAAATAGATTTGATTGCCTAATGTTTTCCGTGTCTTGTCCTATGGTCAGTTAAAAGATGCTCAAATATCATTTTTAATCATATCTCATTTTTTTCAAAGGGAACAAGAGTGGTTCGTTACCATATTTGGAAAAAGCATTTTTTGACGAATAATTTGATACCACATACTTGGTATTTCGAATCAAATTGTCTTTATGAACCGCATGTTACAATTTCAAATAAACCATATGCGAAAAAGTCAAAAGTTGACATCTGATATGTCATTCTATTAAGAGTGTCATTTTCTATCGAATAAAGTAAAAGAATACCGAGGATGTCATTTAAAAATCAAAAGTTGGAAAGTTTTGGAAGTGACCAAAAACAATTGAATACTTCAATCAATCCTAATTTATGTCATATATTAATATACCAAATCTCGTTTTTTTATCTGAAAAAATAAAAAAAAATTAGGTGTGAACCACTTTTAAGTCGCACCCGGTATAAGAAAACACATAGTAAAATATATAGTAAAATGAATAAGACACAAAGCATGATGGCCGAAATGATCTACACAGAATGGCTGATGATCGGATAGCCAAATCATCCACAAATCTATTCCAAAAAAAGAAGGCCCTAGATAGTCCACCGAAGAAATGATTTGAAAGGTGAGGTGGTTAGTATATCCGGAATGGGATATACTTAATACTACGATTATTCATACTCGAACCCTGTGTTAAATAAAGATGACGAAGAAGAAAAATCCCGACTATCCGCCACTGGGCGCCTCTTCGGACGACGCTAGGCGATCGAGCGGTCCGCGCCAGTAAATCCCGATAACGGCCGAACTTTATCCGTTCGCGAGCGTGACAATAAAGTCCGCTCTTGACGCGGAGACAAGACCGGGCCGCGATCTCGCCCTCGATAACCGCCTAATTACACGGCCGAGACTCACCGAACGTCAATTAATTCGGCCGCGGCCGCCCGAACACGTGTTTCCCGCCTAATTTATGCCCTGGGACCGATCCGTATGTGTAGTTTCTTCGAGATTTATATGGAAATTCCATCGCGAACCCCGCGCATCTCGAAATCGTCTTCGAATTGGATTAATCAGTCGCCGGATCCTTTAATGGTAGCCGTAGTTAACGGCGGACGGACCCGTCGCCACGCCGTACGTTCGAGGGAAGATTTATACAGTAGCGTCGTACTCGCCCGTCTCGTACTAATAAAGATGCGAGTATCTATTTCGCGAAGAATGCTTTCAATAGATCTTGTTCTTTTGGTTGTTTTTTCACTAACGTTTTACATCCATTTTTTCTCCTCCTAATTCTAATTTCCACTTATTTCGATTCATTGCTTCTTTCATCCAATGTAATTACGCTGTCAGCTTGAGGTCGTCGGACCAACGCATCGGTGATCTTAAGCTTGATTTTCATGCGTCCGTTATCCGTTGATACGATGGTCCGACGGCGCTCTCATTGGTCATAGCGTTTTCTCGCCACTTTTCATTCGTAAATTTTTTACTCCAATCCGTCAACGGAGAAAGATCGTACGATAACGGACGTTTTGCAAAAAAAGTTACCGAATTGTACGTAGAAAAAATAGGGTTTCCCATTAGAAAATATGTTATATCCGCAACACTTTTTTGAAGTACCCTGTGTACTCTACAGTATTGTTAAAATGTGCTTCTTAACCTCCCCAATAACTTTTCTATTTAACATTTTGTTCTAAAAGCGTTAAAAAACGTATTATGTAAAAAACGTCGTGTCTCAAAACAAATGAAGGGATAAAGGGGAAAACAGCCAAAAGGGAAAAACCAACGATGAATAAAATACAACAAATACCATGTTAAAGATACAAAAAATTATTACTGTATGCGCTATTATTTCGCTATCGTTTGTTATATTCAATTACAATTTAATATGTGTTTGGCTTCCTTTCACTATGATCAAACTCGGCTTGTCTCGTCAGGTCTGGATGCACCATTACTGATGTAGGTGTAGAGTATCCAGGTATTTGCGTTTCACAATAATAAAGACGCGAGAATCTATTTTGCAAAGACCCCTTCCAATAGATCTCCTTGTTCTTATCCTTTTGTTAAATTTCTTCACTAGCATTAATTAATTAATTGTTAAATTTCTTCACCAGCTAACCAAATTAGGCAAAGATAATAATAATGAAATCCTCCTACTCTGGGTGCTAGCTCACCAAGGGATAGAAAGCAAATTTTGTGCAAATTTTCATACACCTAGGACAGATTTTTTCACAACTTCCACCCCTCATTTCACCCCCATAGAGGGCGAATTTCCTAAAATTGCTTCCTGGTGCTAAATTACGTTACATAAGGAATATCTGCGTAGAATTTCATACTTCTAAAACCGAATTTAACAAATGTTTTTTCCAATTTTCATCCCTTAATTCTATGGAAAATTTCATACTTCTAGTCCTAGAACGGATTTGACATAAAAATTATACAAATTTTCACCCCTAGTTTTACCCCCGGAAATATGAATTCCGAAAATCGCTCTAACTATTCAATTACGCTACATAAGGAGCCTCTGTGCAAATTTTCATATTCCTAGGACAGATTTTTTCAGAATATTCACCCCTTCTTTCACCCCCTTAGAGTGCCTTCTTAGTGCTCATTTACCCAAGAAACCTATGTGCAATTTGCGCGAAAGCGCCCAATCTTGTCAACCTGTACATCACGGGTGTTTGCGGTGTGATTTGCGATTTTCAACCTTACAGCGATGAAGCTTAACAGGTCAAAACACCTCGTATCTCGAGACAGTCGTGACTCACGAGTAGCGACGTTTGCCGTATCAGTCACAGTCACTCTTTAATTCCAATCACGTTTTATTTTTATCTTTATTTGTTGAGTGTGATCCGTGACTTTTATTTCACGGTGACAAAATCACAGGTGGCGATTTTTTACCCAACTCTAGTTAATACGATACAAGCAGCGTACAAGCGTATAGTGTTAAATGGCAGCATCCAAGTGTACTTGATACAAGTACACTTGGACCGTGTCAACCCGCATTAAACACATAATTGTAAAATCGGTATTTTTGGGGCTTACTCAACCGGGTCTCACAATGCAAATTCACCTCAAATATCCATTTAGTTGGTCATTGGCAAGCACTCTCTCATTGTACATGAAAATAACAAAACAAACATTTACTGATCTGGATAAAATTGATAGTTAAATAGTAAGACTCACCCGGGGGTACTCCGCCCCTAGCCACTGACATCACTGATATTCTATTCAATATATCACATTCCATATCTTCCATCTAATTCAAATATTATTCGGATTTATTGGTTAATAATCTTCAACAACTAGCTAGTGTCACCTGAAATAGTATAGGGGCTTCCCCCGGACGCAATTCTGCCGCTAAACAGATTCGCATCCCAATCGAATAAGCTATTTGGGTGGCTCACCATCCCAACGCCGCATCGTCAATCGAGAAGACATTATGGAGACCTCAAACTCTCAAGACCAACTCGAAGGCAGGACGTCACAGAGGTTTTCTTACCGTGGTCAAACGACCCCGTTGGCTTACAGTCAAACGACTTGCAACTATATTAGTCAAAAGACTCGCAACCTCCATTTGTCAACTCTGTGACAAAACACAACACTACACAGCCGGCCGGCCTATCAACGACTGACTGACCTGCCGCCTGCCGAGCTAAGCCTCCTTTACATCACAATTTTACCTGATCACAAATATTTACATCGCTTGCCAATGAATCATACTGTTTTCTCTAATCGACTTTCAAATAGAGTGTTTTAGCATTACCAAATAAATAAATAGAGAGTTTCCGAAGGAATGCATATTGTTTATTAGAATAGTGAATAAATAAAAGCATTATTATGACGAACTTATTTTCCAAGTTTTACATAATATACTTTTTTAGGCATCAAACAGTCCACGCAGAAGAAAAACGATACCGTTGCTCACTTTGTGACTTTAAATCAAGAACTACTTCTCACCTGAAAAGACACATTCGACTGCATACTGGTGCAAAACCTTACAACTGCCCTCATTGTGACTATAGATGCAACAGTTTGGTATGGCATAAGCAATAATTATTTCTATTATTTATATGATATTGCATTACAATAACATTTGCATTTCATTATATTGTATATAGTTGCAATAAAAATTACGTATCCGTTAATATTTTCAGGAAAATCTTCGCAAACATATTTTATCCACAACGAAACATCCCGGGAAATCTATTTACGAATGTAAATTCTGCATCCAGTCTCCTGCTTTTGAAGCAAATTTCGCTAAAGATTTTAAAAAACATCTGCTGTTAGAACACCATGATACGTTTGCTAATAATAAAGATGCGGCCTCTTACATTGTGGGGATATATGAAGAACAAGAAGACACCAGTTACTTTATTGACATCGTGGATGATCTAGATCAACCTGGACCTAGCAGCAGGTATGCTAATAAAAAGACTAGCATTTAATAAGTTATAGAGTTTGTTCATTTTCACAAAGTGGTGGCCCATAGTAAAAAACTTTCATGTCAAAATCAAGAACAAAGTCCAAACCACTGCCAAATATATTCTTTATTAGTGACCGGTTTCGGCAATGCCAGCCATCATCAGACCTTTGTCAAAAATAGTTGTTTGTTTGACTTTAAAACTTTAATTTTATATACAGGGTTGTTCACCACATACGACACGGAGTATTGTAGCTAAACGATTAGATTTTTAAAAATTGTAAGATTTTGCTTTTGTTGAAGGACTATTAGAGCTACAATTTAAAAATATTTTTACAAGATACAGAGTGTCCCAAATAAGTAAAGTAGTTGTATTTTTTTTAATGGAACGCCCTGTATATTATTCTATTTTTAGATTCTATGATTGAAATAAAGGTAAATTTGATATCTATGAGTCTATCACTCTTAAACCTTACAGTTTTCGAAATATTTTCAATTGTGTGAAATTGCCGTAAAAAATTTAAAGCTTCATTTCTCCAAGGGTATCAAAGTTTTTAATACTAAATATTTACTGAAGTTTATTTATTGATCAGATATTGTATTGCAATAATAAAAATATAACTGCCTTATACAGAGTGTATCAAAATTTATAATAAATAATTACTAACTTTAAACGGCAATAACTTGGTTAATTTAAATAGAACACCCTGTATATTTTACGAGAATATGATGCACAATTTAATTGTCTATCAAATTGTATTACATCATTTTTTACCTATCTCATCAAGTTTTCGTAGAAAATGCATTTTGTTATAATTTAGACCTCATTTATTAATATACCCGTGGAATATTGACATTTTAGATTTTTTTAAAGCTGCGAATGTACAAAATGTGCAGGTGCTAAAAACGATAATATTGCAAGCCCATTTGTTTACAAAAAAAAACTATTTAAATTTTTGTAAAAGAGTATACCAATTAAAAATCTACCACCATTATTTCCGCCCAAAAATTAGTTTATTACATTCTTAATTGTTTTAGTTAATAAATTATTCTAAATATAAAATAATAATAAGTTATGAAAATTAACGTCTCTGTTATTATAAATAAGCAGTCGTCAAAAAATAAAATAAAATTTATAAGGTGTTACTTTTTACCACAGTTACCAGTCTAATACACATACAAAATTTAGTTTTGTAGTATTTATAGCAATTATTATTAATCAACGCAAATAGACAATTAATGTAGTTTGAATACTGGTATCATATTGATTGGTCCTCTTTAACAAATATTTGAATAATTAGTATCTAGTACTAATATTGACAATATTAGTATCTGCTACTCTCTGAAACTTTGTTACATCTTTAAAAATGATCTAAAATGTCAATATTCCATGGGTATAGTGATAAATGACGTATAAATTATAAAAAAATGCATTTTATACGAAAACTTGAAGAGATAGGTAAAAAATGGTTTAATACAATTTAATAGACAATTAAATTTTGCATCTGATTCTCTTAAAATATACAGCGTGTTCTATTTACATTAAATACGTTTTTGACGTTTAAAGCTAGTAATTATTTAAAATAAATTTTTTGACACTCTGTATAAGGTGGTATAATTTGCAGCACAAAATTTAGTAAATAGAAAAACTTCAGTACAATATTTGGTTTTAAAAAATTAAATACGCCTATGAGCATTAAAATTGTTACTGAATTTTGACAAAATCGTAAATATATCAATAACAGTAAGATTAAAATGCGGTAAACCTTAATCTTATTTACCTTTATTTCAATCGTAAAATCTAAAAATGTAATAATATACAGTGTTTTCCCTTTTAAAAATACAACTATAATATTTTTTACTTATTTGGGGCACTCTGTATCTTGTAAAAATACGAACCCAGAATTTACAACTTGTAAAAAACTAATCGTTTAGCTACAATACTCCGTGTCGTATGTGGTGAAGAACCCTTTATAAAGTTAAACGAACAACTGTTTTTGAAACCGGTCACTAATAAAGAATTTTTTTGACAGTGGTTCGGACTTTGTTCTTGATTTAATATTACGTTTTTTAATAAAAACACTATTTCAGGTTCGACTCATTATTTCTACTTAAAAAAAAATTCTGTGCTGAAAATATTCTATCCAGGAATTTAGGAGAAAGTAGCCTTTTAAACCGTACCGCTTTGCACTAAAGCTAAAAAATTACCAAATATTTCGGACTGGGTGTTTGTGATTATTGCAAATATTTACCATATCCCAGTAGTCTTTGACGCCGTTTTTTTATCTTACACGATATAACTAGTAATATGATTTTCTTTTGTTTAGTATGGATCCTAAACCTGACTCGACAGACAACATTCTGAAGCAAAAAACGACTGAAGATCCTGTGGTTCCACAAGTAACAGCTCCGTCAGATATTGCCAGCAAGGAATCTACATTAGACCAAATGTTACCGATGTTTATCATTCCTAAAGACGATACCGATAATGTGGAAGTCACTCCCGACTCTTGGAATCTTATTGGACGGTACGACGTGGAAGAATCAGGAACGCTCGTACCATTTCAAAGCGAAGAAGAAGACGAATTATTCCAAGAACATTTTTGAAACGTTAAATAAATATATATTTTCTTAATATAAGCATATGTTTTATTAACTTCACTTTGCATAGGAAATATACAACTTACAGTTATGCATCTTAGAGATGATATTATATGCATATCATATTAATGCTATCAATATTATATGCATATAATATTGATAGCATCGCCACCTCGTGTCAAAACTATATCCTTATAAAATTAGTACTTTATCTCAGCATACTCAATACGAAAAGGATATATTTTTGTATGTATATTTTTATTTTGAGAGTTCGTTTGTCACTTCCTGTATAAATACCTTAATCGACGGGTGTCTCACTTGGGCAAAAAATGTACATGTACTGTCAAAATATCATTTTACTGCCAAGCAACTGCCAATTACTGCGAAGAAGACTGCCTATGACTGCCATGGAATTATTATAGGCGACTGCCGTAAGACTGGCACGGACTGCCAGTCTCTGCCAAGAAAATGTACATGTAATTCCAATAGTGAGACACCCCTCGACCTTAATAATAGTACTGCTGGGTCTATTTTCTCCTCATCGTTTACATGCGTCAGACAGAGAGAAGATGAGTAACCAACCACAACATATAGTCTGTCCAACGAGAGAATCCATAACAGTGACAGTTGTGTCTTTCATTTTAATTCACAAAAAAATTATGCGGCGAGACAGCCGTGACGCGCGAGCTAGCGAGGGGATGAGGTATACCAATGACAATGATCTGGTTGTGTGCTAGGAAGTAAATTTTCATGCATATTTTCATTGATAGATTTGTAGCTTCTGAGTAACGGTCTAGGTAAAGCATCTAGCTCATTTGCCAGCTCAGAATTAGAATTTAGAGTTAGTAACTCGCATTTTCATTGGAGGACACTGTCATATTTATTTCAAATCAATAATGAACGAGAATATTCGTATAATGGAATAAAATTACTGGAAATCACTATAAATAATGAATTGTTTGTAATTGAGCTGTAATTTCTGCATTATTAATCCGGTAAATGATGGAGATAAACAATTGTGATTGATTAAAATTTTATTTTTAGATGAAACTTTTGTTAACAACATTCTAAGAATTCGAATACTGAATTGAATAATCATAAGACAAGTGACATCTGTCTAAAAAAGACAGTGATTTAGAGAGACAATTTGGTTATGTAAAATTTCCAGTGACAATTTTGATTATGCAAAAGAAATACATATTATATGAGTTTACTGGTTGCCTAACGATTAACATTAATTTAAAACTAAATTCTCAACATGAATAATGAACAAAACATTAAAACAAAAACAGACCACACAAAACAAATTGTTGGTTAGTAGCAGTAGTTAGCAGTAGTCAAAGATATAGATGTAGTAGTATTTTGGTTAATGGCGGCAGCTTCCAGAGCTATCCGACCGGATGATAGAATTGTTTTTTAATAAAAATAAAAAAAAAACATTCTAAAATTATAAAGCTAGAATAGTATACGTTTTATATTAACTCTAAGTTTTTTGAAGTTTATAAAAAGCATCCATAAAATATATATGTATATCCTCCAAATCCTTCAATTTAATAGCTGTTAGTAAGAAGTTTCGCATTCGCATTTTTTACATTATTTTATGATTTTTTAACTTTATTTTGAGATTAAAAGATAAAATTACAAAGAGGAGTACTTTTAAAGAACTTGCACGTACATTTCTAGAGAATTATAAAAACCTAAACTATGTTGAGATCGTTGAAAATATGCTGGAAATATTGAGAATTCTTGGTTACAGTATGAGCATAAAAATTAAAAATTCACTTTTTACATTCCAATTTGGACTATTTCCCGGAGAAACTCGATGATGTGAGTGAAGAGCAAAGTGGAAGATTTGATGATACTAAAGAGGTAGAAAAAGATACCAAGGCGCTGAGACAAGAAAAATGATGGCTGATTACTATTGAATATTAAGGAGCGATTTAGATACTTTTGCTAAATACGACTGGAGAACAACCAAAAGAAGCTTTCATGAGAAACGTTTTTAAGAAGATTTCTAATAGTTTCAATGTAGATATTTTAAATATTTGTGTATTTTTTTTCTTAAATATAAGTATTATGTATTATACAACTAGCTTCGAAATATTACATTTTGAATTGTATTAGGTATCCCTAGAATTGTATCCCTATATTTTTGGATTTTACTGTTTTGAAAAATAACCTTCGGTACGTGATACAAAAAAACTAAAAACTAGATTTAAAATCAGCACTACCCAATCACTAGAAAACCGTTAAAACTTTTAAATCAACTTCCAAAATCTTGGGATGGGAACAGATAAACATTTGTATAACTTTGCTCATCGCAGAAAGACAAGATGTCCCCTAGAATGAAAAATCAATGTCATCTTCACAGCAACGTGCACAGAAACTGATTTCTCTGACCAACTGTATTTTGTATTTTGTATTTTACTAAGAGTGAGTCCCAGGTGGGACCCTCCACTGAGGCCGCGAGGACCTATTGTGGCTCAGTTTCTACAAGCTCTTTAATAGAAAAAGAGCATTAAAGTTCGCCCTCAAGACCCAGCCTTTTAACATAGGCCGTTATGTCCGAGGGTGATATGTCTTCTAGGTCTGATAAGTCTAGCGTGGGTTTGCCAAACACCTCAAACCTGGTCCTGCCCCCAGCGGGGCAGGTACACATAACGTGCTTCATTGTTTCGTCATCTTCCATACAGAGTCGGCATTCGGCGTCTTCCACCAGTCCCATCCTCTGTAGGTGTGATCTCAGCCGGCAGTGGCCCGTGTATACTGCAGTAAGCGTACGCGCTCCGTTCCTACCAGCCTTTAGGAGTTCATCTGTTCTACGTTTAGATGGCCCTGCTAGGATTGTTTTGGCATGTTCCATTCCGGGACTGTCATACCAGTCCCGAAGCGTTACACCCCTAACCCATTCACAGAGCCTGTCTCTTGCGAGATTTTTTGGTACGCTAAGTGTCGGTTCTTGGCCCACGAATGGCGAGCCTGCACCAGTTTTGGCGAGGGAATCAGCACGTTCATCCCTCTAGGCGGACATGTCCCGGCATCCATATTAGCGACACTTTGTTTCCATCTAATATATTGAGTAGTTTCTTACAATGAAGAATCGTCCTGGACGTGCTTTTCGTTGCCTCAAGTGCTTTCAACGCGGCTTGACTATCCGAAAATATGCTTATTGTTTTCCCGGTGTGTTGCTGTTCTACCAGCAGTTGCACACAGGTTTCAATCGCATATAGCTCAGCTTGGAAAATAGTGGTGTGTTTTCCAAGACTGTGGTAGATCTCAATCTTTGGACTGCTGCAGTAAATTCCTGCGCCAGATCCTTTATCGTTTTTGGATCCGTCCGTGTACCAACACATTTCCGCAAATAATAAGCCGTTTCTCGGCTTATCCCATTCGTCCCTATTCGGAAACAGGACGTTGTAGGTGCGCGTCAAGAGTTGGATTGGTGGTGTGAGATCCGAGACCATTCCCAGAATCTCATCCGATTGTAGTTCGTCTACTAGTCGGTTTTGTATGAACATGATTGTTCCTTGGCTCTCTCGTGCTATATTTAGAAACCTCCCATACAGCACATCAAATCACATTTACGATGTGTTTACATTATTAGATGTAGACACAGGGTGACACAATTCCCCCGATGTAAATCTGCTACGTTTACTCATTGTAGTTCAACACGTATGCACAAAGGTTAAACGTCCGCCTCACAATATAGCCACAGTATAGCATTTACGTATACACAAAGTACGGGATACACAGTGTGCCGTAGGATACACAGTGCTTGTGTATTACGTTTAAACTCTGTTTACACATTGCAGTTGTGACTACCGCGTGTATACGTATGTATTTTGCTTCGTATATACATCTTGTGCTAGATAAAACTACTTCTTATGAACGAATTTAGGAAATAATACAAGTTTTGATGCCTAACTTTTCGTTCTTTTTAAGAAATATTTATTCAATGATACCAATTATATCTTTTTAGAACGAAAATTAGGAAGTCAAAACTTTGTATTTTCCAAAGGTATCTCGTTCGTAAGTTCAAGAGAAGTAGCTTTAAAATTGTTCCATTTTTGTTTTGTATTAAATGTACCATTTTTCTTCCATAAAATGGACTAAGTGGTTAAAAAATAAAATTCTTATATTTCTTTATATCATGGAAGGCAATAGCGCAAATAATACAATAATAATAATTATTTACACTGCAGAAACCAGAAGTAAGAAAACACTGTAAAAGAACACAATTTGTATCAAAATGTATTAAAAATATAAGTACCTAGTATAACAACATACTAAAATGGTAAACACTGGTATATCGCCACGATTTGGTGGACCTCGTTTCCCTCCAAGCAGTTGGTTTGTTAGCATACTCATTCATCGAGCACTCTGTTGGACTTTCTTGTATTTTATTTCCAGATTAACAATCTCACCCTTAAATTTTATATGAAACTGATTATTGAATATTAAACATATCTGTATATTGATCCATCAATAACTCACCGAATATCAGTGTAAGAAGTTCTTTGAAGTGTTTAAATCTTTCTTTCTCTGGTCCATTTAGATTTTTATTATTTCCAAATTAAAAAAAATTATATTGCAGAGCTAACCTCTTTATCATTATACGAAAATATTTGGAGTTTTCATTCATTGGAGTCAAAATTTGGTAAATTGGGTATCGAGTAAGGGAAGAGTCGCTGCTAGAATATTAATAATACTCTTAGGAAGGTGTAACAAGGTAATTAAAAACTTGTCCTTACCTTAAAATCTCTTTTAAACTACACACAAACAGAACATTTATAGAGAGCTTCCGAATGATAAAACAATAATGGCCGCTAACACATACCACTCCTAGAAAGGAGAAAGGAGAGAGGACACATAAGATACACTTGGTCGGTGTATCTACGCTGAGGCTATCCGCGCGTGCGCACACCTTCATTTCATGCTAGAATGTAGACACAACAGTACACTATTACAAAGTGTCTATATAGATTTTTATACTATGTGTATACGTCACATTTTTACAAGGTGTGTACTATAGGCACAACTACGATACGAAGTATCACACATACATATGACTTATACATTGTATATCTCCTATACCGACGTCAGATTTCATCATTTTAATAATTATTTGTTACGTTACAAAAAACTCTTTAGAATCTTGAGTGCATACGGTATACAACTAGTAAACACTGTATCGCACAATTCTATCAATATAAACCTACACGCAGGTTTATATTGATAGAATTGTACGATACAGTATATATGTATACTTATATTAGAACTAGATGTATGTTAGATCATACATAATAGACATACTATTATGTATGATCATATGTATATGTTAGAACTAGATGAACACTTAGGTTCACTTTAACATATTTTGTTTCTCATGTGTCTCCCTTGTAGAAACGTAATTTCATTTGGATGTGCTGTATGGGCTATATGTAGCCCATCTCGCCTCCCTCTCCAAAATAATTTGAAGAGGAGGTAAGTCGAGTAGGGTTTCCATAGCTTTTGAAGGCGTAGAATAAAAAAGTTGATTGATCTCTGACCAATAGAAAGAGTTTTTCACTCTCCATGCAGCTACGGAACCGGACGGCCTGTCCGTTTCGGCAAAGACGACGCGACGGCGAGAGCGCAATAAATCCGTTTAATAAACTGTCGAAGAAGAGGAGCCGACGCCGGAGCGACTGGAGACATTCACAAAACCGATAAATAACCAGCCAAGAGTGTGATTAATGTCAAAGGAATAAATAACGTTAAATCTTCAGAAATGCGGCATTAATAATCTGACGTAGAATATTATTATACTAAATTATTAACATTCTTCGAACAGCGTCCCATAAAATACGTGAATTTATTCCCTTCAGAAGAGACACGACGGCAACGGGAAGGCCTGCTTGCCCGCTCTTTACGGTAGGTTCGGTCTTTTCTCTTTTTTTTGCCTCTTCGTTTTTTTTTCCTCTCGAATCGGAGATGCTATCTCCGTCTATATTAATCTGACCGAGCTGGATGGCGAGATCGTACCTTTATGACAGAACGACCTCGCAACGAGTACATACACTTGGACAATGTAATGCGTATGCGTACGACGATTCATCAACTGATTATGAATAGTTCGTCTCATTAGTTTTGTCCATAAATGAAATCTTATTCCTTATCCTAGTCATTAATTTTTTTTTCAGAACATATTTTTGTTCAATGCAAAGAGATTTTTTTTTATACAGAGTGGTCAGAAAACTGTATTCAAGAAACTTCGGCAGCATATTCTGCACATAAAAATAAGTAAAAACGTTCGTATAAACTTATGTCCTAAAATGCTTCGTTTCGGAGATCATTTTTATTTCGAATTTCTCGAAATAAGTTTTGGACTAATGGCGATATTTAGATGGAAATTGGTATCTGGGTGTTTTTCAACTTGAGAAATTTGATTTTGATGTCAATATGACTCCTATTTGTAGAGGGCGCAACCTACATGTTTTTAACTATTTTGAAGAGTAATCACTTTTTTAAGATAGCTGCATTTGGTTAGAAGCGTTCTTGTATAATAATTAATGCATATTGGTTTCCTTGAGAACCATTTTCTTTGATACGCGATTTTAAGTACATTAAATTTCTAGGAACTTTTTTGTAATATGTTAACAGCAAAAAGAACCGACTTTTAAAGCATCTTCAAAACTTCAAAGATACTGCAGCCATATTAAAAAGTACATCCCATGGAGATAATAAGTACCTACTTATAAAATAAATATAATATAAAAAATAATAAAACACTAAATCACCACATTATTAGTATTGCGGTGATTTAGTGTTTTATTTTGCTGTTGTAACACCAAAGGTACCAACCCCCAACTACTGTAATAAAAAATAATACCTAAATTATAAAATAAAATTATAATGTCAACCCTTTTTTCATAGATATAAATTAAAACGAACGAATTAACGAATTTATTATTTACACTCATAACACATGTCTACAAAAAAAAAATTTGGGGCTGATAATTCCATGTTATAATTTGGTTCCCTAATCCTAAAGAAGTCATATAGAGGACTGAAAACAGTGAAACTACGTGCAAGTTTATAACTATAGGTATTTACCAAAATTAGTTATATATTAAATAGTAACTGTGTAGTAAACTTTTATTCCTGAAGCTATGCCTATAATTCTTAAACCAAAAAAGATATCAAAAAAATAAAAAATACCGTTTCTATAATATCGAGGGGAATACATATGACGTATTTTTTGAACCACCCCGACCCACCCCTTAGGCGGCACCCCTACTCACTTGAAAATCTTAAATGGCAACAACCCACTTGTGGCGCCTTTTTGGAAAGCCCATGAAAAATGCTAAATGATGCTCATAAAGTTTTTAGGGTGAAATTGAAAAACTACCCCTTATACGAAAAATTAGGTGGGCATGGTGAAAAAAGTGATTTTTTCAGCATAAGTTACAAATTGGGACCCAGCTTAATGAGGTTTTTTTCAAACCACCCCGACCCACCCCTAGGTGCCACCCATTCACTTCTAATCTCAAGATAGCAATACCCCACTTGTGACACTTCTTTGGAAAGCTAATTGAAATTGCTAAACGATGGTCAAGATTTCAACTTCTGTCTTCTTTCAACAATTACTGGTAAGTAGTGATAAGAAATGTAGGTTTGACAATTTGAAAGAAATTTAAAATGATAATTTATTTTAACAATTGCTCAAAATGACAGCCGTTTTGTTCCATACAAAAATACAAACGAGTTTCAAATTCTTTTCTCACTTTTTGGAAAGTCTCTCTCGGAATATTTCGACATGCTTCAGTTATTCTCTGCCGCAATTCTTGCAACGAACCTGGTTTTGTCTTGTAGACTATGGATTTAGTGTAACCCCACAAGAAAAAGTCTAAAGGAGTGAGATCAAGTGACCTTGGCGGCCACTCGATTGGACCCTTCCGCCAATCCATTGCCTTGGATAATATCTGTCCTACCACCGCCTTGTGACAATAGAATAATGCGGAGGGGCTCCATCTTGCTGAAAGTGTATGAGGTCTTCATTAAGAGTTAAATTTCCTTCCAAATCTCTTTGATTTTCAACCTCATTTACAATGGCTGGCTCTATCAAATTGTTCAGCATTTCCACATAAGCATCACCAGTCAAATTTCCGTCGATGAAAAATGGACCTATAATTTTATCGCCTAGTATTCCGCACCAAACATTGAGCTTTTGGGGATGTTGGGTGTGTCCTTCAACAACAATATGCGGATTCTCATCGCTCCAGTATCTGCAGTTCAGCTTATTCACAATTCCGTTTAAAGAAATAAGCACTAATCACTAAAACAAATATTTTTAGTAAGTGAAGGTTTCCTTCGAATTTCCTCCGTCATTAGTTCACAGAACTGAATCCTTCTATCTGGATTGTCGGCGTCGTCGCTAAGTTCCTGCAGAATCTTCATTTTGTAGGGATGGAATTTGTGCATTTTCAATACTCTCCTGACAGATGTTCGAGGTATACCTGTGATTGATGCCAACTGGCGTGTTGATGCTTCTGGATTGACCGATACCTGACCAATAACTTCCATCTGCATTTCTTCATTCAGTACCCTGGGCCCTGTCCTTGTTTTATTTTTGACCGCCCCAGTTTCTTGAAACTTTAAAATCAAATCTCTAACATAAACGAGACTTACGTTTTTGTCCGGATTTCTCTCATTGAAAGCACGGGCCGTTCTCAAATAACACATACCTTCAGCACCATAAAGAAAAACTATTTGAATTCTTTCTTCCACAGTACAAACCATTTTTCTTTCAAATAAGCGAATCAAATAAACGTTTAAAATAGACCAAATTTGCAAACGATTGAAAATCGATAGAAAACAGTGCAAAAACGCAAAGATATGCCGTTTTAAGATTCCTGTTTGTTGAAAGTAAAAAAATAGATGATAAGGAAGAATTTGCGTTATCGCAAAATTAGGCTGTAAAAACATATTTGTGTTGCCTTTTTTAATATCTACATTTAAAAATGGCATTGATGAGATTAGAAGTGAGGGGGCACCTAGGGGTGGGTCGGGGTGGTTTAAAAAATGCCTCATTTGCCTCATTTAGCTGGGTCCCAAATTGTAACTTATGCTGAAAAAATTACTTTTTTCATTAATGTCCACCTAATTTTTCGTGTAAGGGGTAGTTTTTCAATTTCACCCTAAAAACCTTATGATCGTCGTTTAGCATTTTTCATGGGCTTTCCAAAAAGGCGCCACAAGTAGGGTATTGCCATTTAAGATTTTCAAGTGAGTAGGGGTGCCGCCTAAGGGGTAGGTCGGGGTGGTTCAAAAAATAGGTCATATGTATTCCTCTTCGATATCATAGAAACAGTATTTTTTATTTTATTGATATCTTTTTTGGTTTAAAAATTATAGCCATTGTAAGTTTTCAGTGGCCCACCCTGTATAAAGAGATATTAACTTGCTATATTTTTATTTGTTGTTAGATGCTATATTTTTTTAATTGTATATGTTGTAAAAAAGACCTAAAATTGCGTCTTTTTTTATTTTTTTTTAAGCGACTAGTAAGGAATCACTTTGACGAATATGAAAAGAACATATTTCGTAACTAGTTACGAAACGAAACATATTCCAAGCGTCAAAGGATTATTAAAAGTGCCACTTTAATTCTCAAAATTAGAAAAAAATTATTTTATCAATTTATCACATTATTTTAATTTTTATTGCAATTATGAAAAATTTCTTAGGAAGTAAGGCTAAAAATTACGAGGAATTAGTTCTAGACCTGTTAATAAGCTTTAAAAATCTTGGATGTAATATGATTACCAAGGTCCATTATCTGCACAGCCACTTAGACACGGGAATGTTCTAAAGTCTGGCTGATACGGTCAAAGTGTACGTGAATCAAAATCAACCAGTCAGTCATCATCACCTGTCATATAAATATACCTATACAGATGTTGCGCTAGTCACTTCTACGCTGTTTAGATGATATCAAATGTATTATCAAAGAGTTGGACAGCTTCGTAGCATCCAAGTAAGTTGGAAGACAGCCTACTTACTTTGATGCAACGTTAATGTTAAAACGCCTTCCAACTCGACTTTGATCAATAAGCCAATATAATAAGCCAATCAATAGTATACGAGCAACGTACAAGTGAGACTATTATAAATACAGTTATATGGCAGCATCCAAGTATGCCTGATCCAAGTAACTTTGATAAATCCCGCCTTCTTAGGACCACCATTGTAAAAAATCTAAAAAAAACACATAGCCATCTGGAAAGCATTTAATCCACATGATTAAAATGCTTTACCATGATGCTACACGATGTGTATTACATAAAGGTCAAGTTGTTGTCAAGTCTCGTTTGCTTAATCCGCAAGCACATATTCTCTATTCCGGAGAGGCCTTCTCACAACTATCCACTTAGGAATGCGGAGCACGATATTTATCTGCCAACCCCGAGCTCAGAACTAGTTAAGGGCTCAATACTGTACAATGCCAAGAAAATGTACAATCATTTGCCTTCGAATATCAAGTCACTTTCATTCTTTCCCGCATTTCTCAAAGCTCTGAAATCATACTTACTGGAGAGAGCCCTATATGCGGTAAACGACTTTTTTGTTGATGTTTAATCATGAACAATTTTGAATTTTACAATTTTGATCATCTCACACACTGGTTAAAGGTCTAGTATTTAATATTTAATATTTTATAACTCTTGATTTTGTAATATATAACATTAGTTTATCCATTTACAGTTTTCCTTTTGTAAAATTTTCTAGATACGCCTGTGTTCTGCAATGTCCATATATGTTTTATTTGTAATTTTATGACGTAATTTTTTTTTTGAATTGATTTGTATTGTATGACATTTTTATTTGTTTATTTGTATATTTGTTTTTGTGCTTTTTTTGTTTTGCTTTGTCGATGAAGCTGTTTTGGCTTTTTGTACAATAAAGCGTTTGTTTGTTTTGTTTGTTTGTCTTTGCTGCAGACTCTGCCATAAAGATCCTGAAACAGCGGTGCACATAATATGTCACTGCGATGCCCTGGATCGCAAGGGACACTTTATTTGGGAAAGTTAGGCTAGAACCGGAGGAACTATGCTCCCATCCTATCAAGGACCTGCATAAGTTAGTGCAGGGCACAGGGATAGGAGAATGTGTGCAGATATAGAAAAGGGACAAACACACTAGGCTTTACAGGTTGCAGAGGACGGCCCTTTGTTATGGAAAAAAAGACAATTTTAAAATAATTAGTCTATATTAATTATCTGCTATAAACCACTCCATATAAAGCGACTAATAAAAGTGCTTATATCTAAACTTGTATTTTTTTGGATCTAATCTTGCAGTCGTAAGAAACTCAGTATTTCATGTGTTTTATATAACTATTGCTAATCTGGTTATTTATGGTAAATACCAAATTATTTAAAAAAGCGACTGAGCAAAATATATCAAAATAATTGATATAATTAAGAAAACTGACTTATTTAAGTTCGCGAAGACATTTCTTCGTCCATCGGCCATTTTGTAGCATTTACAGCGGCGAAACGCATTAGTAAAAGTCACGAATAAAGGTAGGCCGTGGCTCCGGTGATTGACAGAACAAGTGAACGCGGAATAACAATCGACGAATGGGGCTCAGACATCCCGGAGCGTCGGAAATTTATGCGGCGGTCAAGATGGCACCCCGCCGATCAGAAGGATTGCTTTGGCTGGTCTGGTACGACTAAATTTCGAACGCTGACGGTGATTAGTAAGGTAATAATAGCCATAACGCAAATTTATCGCTTCTCATTTAAAAAAAAATGCAGAAGAAAGTTATACAAAATGATGTTTTCAATCTTAAAAATGGTCACATTAAGAATGATGTTCATCATCGTATGTTAATACAATTATGTAAAACAATTTAAATGAAATAAAGGAACCTACGTTATGTTAAAAATAGTTTTTATTGTGATTATCTCGGACGCGCTCGACAGAAGCAATATTTTGGGAAATTTGAGGATAAATTATGTAAATCAAACGCTATGAAAGGAGTGCCGTACTCTGCCTGGAATTTACAAGTAAAAGAGCACGCCACAGAAAATCCTGATCACTATGCTGTTCTGAGAATCCAACTATGCTGTTCTGAACTTTAATTAAAGAGAAATAATAATAATACAAATATACTATCTTCATACCAAAGTTTGAGGTTTAATACATTAATAATTGAAGAGGTTATTGTTAGTTAGCAGGTCCCCGTGTGCAGGTACTGAGGTCCCTGAGATTCGGGAGACTACTCAGCTAGAGTTGATATGGTTGATGCCAATATCTTTAGACTATTAGTTATACTATATTTATTGGTTTTGACTGCTCATTGGTGTACTAAGATATTCGCCCAGACACGGTTGGAAATTATTAGTACACGCAACAAGGCCCTTATTTTCACACGTTATACTGTCAAAAAGACATACTGTTGTCATAAGTTGTGTCTCAAAAAGTCATACCAAACCAAAAACATCGGCACAAACATTTTCTGTCGTTACCCAAATAGAATGAAAAAGAAAAATCCGTTGCTCAGGGTTAGAGGAAAGCTGATGTTGTTAAATATTAAAATAAAAAACAATAATATATAGGCTGCAGAGATTTTAATATTGATGTTAAGAATTCAAATAGGTACGGTCAAAGACAGTGAAAAGGGCGCCACTTACTTTGTTTATGGGAGTGGTAAAGTAAGAAACCAAAAAGAAAAATACGATATCACAACATAGCTAAAATAAAGTAATCAACAGCATTAAGGGTCTATTATGTTTATCAGGAATAAAAGTCAGAAATAACTATCCTACATTAAACATTTATTGAAAACGAACACAAGTATCATCAATTAGTCACAGTGATCCCAATAAAACCGCAAGTTATTTTAAATAGATTCGAATTTAGTAACTGTATTCTTTGAACTAAGTAAGCTACTTACTATAAAAACAGGTGAAATTTATGTGTCTCAATACGATGATGTTTCGAAACATGTCGTGTACAAAAACCTTTAAAATGAATACGTGTTAATAATTTTCATATAAAATATCATAGCTAAGTAAGAGTGTGCTGTACGAATCAAATTATAACTTATAATGTTAAATAAAAAATAATTTTGATTACAATATGTGGGATAAATAGTGATAATTTACCAGGTTATTAAATCTGTTGTCTCAAAAATTATAAAATAAAAGCGTACCTTGTGTATCAAACTTAAGAGAGAGACTTATCTGTATATAGTTTCTTATGATGTAAACAGGTAGTTAGGTATTCTCCAGACTAACAGAAGTGGATGCACATGACTATGGCAGGAGAAGTCTTCGATATCAGCCAAAAGAACGATTGTAATGTCAGGAACACTGTCTTAAGGTCTGCATAGGTCCATACAAAATGAAAGTGGGTAAAACATACAATAATTACTGCATTATTACTGCATACCGTGTGGTAATTACTGAGTACCATGTGGTAGTTACTGAGTACCATGTGGTAGTTACTGAGTACCATGTGGTAGTTACTCTATAAATAAAAAATAGTTCTCAGGACAGATACTCAATAAAAAAAACAACTTACGGTCTGAAAATCAGCTTTACATAAATATATTCAAACCATATGCCGATCCAAACCAGTAATTAAATACTCAAATAAACGAAATAAAAAACGGAAAACTGAAATAGAATTTAGTTAGATAGGGCTATATAAAATGGCGGATAAACTTACGGTGATCATTCCAAGAAGAAACCAAACAAATACGATCTATACTCTGGATTGCATACTTTACAAGGTTTTCAAATTCCCAAATCGGATACCTATGCAATGGAAATCGAAAAGTGGATTCAGAGTGCTTTTCACTGGAAAATTTGTCGGACGCCGAAACACGCGTCTTCTTCAGATCCAAATTCCCAGAAAAAAGACCTTCCTCTCAGTTTCAGAACCGAAACCAAAAAAACCTTTTCACCACAGACAAAATGAGAGAGAAAAAAGTCATATGATCGAAATCATTAGAACAGAAAATCGCAATCCACAGCGAAGTGAGATTTGGACAAGTGAAATGCAATTAAGGAAGTTTGGCATATAGCGAATAGATGGCGCTAATAAACAAGACAAGTGAACTGTAATAAATGAAGTTTGACATCTAGCGAATAGATGCGCTAATAAAAATTAAATATCGAGACAAGTGAGCTGTAACAAATGGAGTTTGGTATCTTTGGCATCTAGCAAATAGATGGCGCCAATACTAAGAAATTTAAATAAAAATAGATTTTTAAATTCAATTTTATTAAAGGAAATAAAAAATGCTACAACGAATGTAGGTACAGTAAACGATTGCAATTAGATTTAATTTTAAACTAGAAAAACTAGAAATTATTCACAGCATAAATGGATTCTACTAAATACATACACAATACAATCAAATAAATAAGGACAAGCTTGAGCATAGAATATTACAACAGAAAAACAAAATATATGCTTTTGTTAATATTAGTTAAATAATGAGGAAACATTTACTTTACGTTTAATAACCTTCTTCGTCACAATAACCAAAAATAACATTAATGCGTCTCGAATGGTAGTCGAAAAGCTATGATTTAACACCTATCATCTCTCTATCCGTCGTCTGATTTCCCTCTCCCTAGTTTACGAATAATATTTAAAAAATCAATAATTTTATTTATGTATAATTCTTCAAGTGTCATGTTCCTAGTGAATGTTGACGACTGCTATGTTAACAATATCTCTGTATCGCTCTCCATCTTGCGCTACATGGACTAATTCATCCGCGCTCAAGCCTGTCCATTGCCGCAAATTCCTCAACCACGAAAGCGTCTTGCGCCCAATCCACTTCTTTCCTTCGATTTTTTCGTTAAGGATCAGTAGGAGAAACTCATATCGAGGTTCTCTTGTTATATGGCCAAGGTATTCAAGTTTTCGTCGTTTGATAATATTCAGAAGTAGTCTCTCGTGTTCCATTCTTCGAAGAACTTCTTCATTTCTGGTTTTGGTGGTCCAAGATATTTTAAGTATTCTTCTGTATGTCCACATTTCAAATGCTTCGATTTTATTTATCGTTTCTTTATTAAGTGTCCACGTCTCACATCCATACAAAAGAATCGACCACACATAACACTTTGTAATCTTCTCCCGAATTTTGATATTTAGTGAACTATTTGAGAGCAGCGATAATTACCGATTAATGAAGGATCGATATGTTGATTAATCCTACAACCTAGGTATTTAAACTTCGCCACTCTCTCCAACGTTTCTTCATTCAACAATAATAAGGTCTCGCCTACAACAACGTTACATTTATGTATACAGAGTGTCTAAAAATGAACGTTTTGAATTTAAAGAAATATGTTTATTATTAAATAGGCGGTTCATCTCACTTCTCAGCTAATGATAACCAAATACAATAAATTCGTTTTCCATTATTGATCCATAAATAACCACAAACGATAAGGAATAAACAAGACAAAAACAACTGCGCTACTTACGACTAGCAACCCCGGGCCGCTCGCGATCGACAATCGAAATTAAACGCGTAAATCACGTCATCATTCATCGGGGCGTCCGTCAGGTGGCGTGCCGTTCGGCCATCCATCAGCCGGTCTCAAGATGGCGTTCGAGGCCCCTAAATCATCGCAACCCGCAATCACCCGCCATAAATACCGGCCTACTTCGTTTGTTCGTTTCGGTTCGTTCTCGGTTTCTCATCAATGCTGATTGATTTTTTTGATTAGCGTTCGCTCTTTCTCCGCGTGCAGGGGCGCGCCCATAATTTTCAGCTGACGGGTAATTAAATTTACAGTCGCAGATAAATCAGAAGAACTTGTCCGGCCCTCCTCGCCTCCACCTTCTCCCATCCCCCAGCGTATTGTTCGAAACGTTTCCAAGGTGAATATCGACTCTTTGTCGTCAGTTGGAAGAATGGGCCTATCCACCTTCAACGATAAATTTCAATTATCTAAAAATCGAATCTGGAAATGTTATCTACACGAAATGTTTTCTTGTTTCGCATCGATCAGTAAGACATTGATCTGCATTAACATTAAGTTATGTTGATAGTAGATAAAATATTTTTCCAATATAGTGATAGCGTCAAATTCTGAATACTGGACAGGCACAGTAAGTCATCTTCCTCTTCTCAAAGTTGCTCTACTGCAGCCGCAAGGGCCTATTGTATAAGGTCCTAACTAAGGTCCGAGACTAAAAATCCAGGTTCGGGGATTTTTAGTCTCGGCTAAGGTCCGAGACTAAAAATCCAGGTTCGGGGATTTTTAGTCTCGGCCGAGACCGAGACCGAGAGAAGAAGAAATTCCCGGCCGAGAACGAGACCGAAACACGATGCAATGCTTATACAATAGTTTATTATATGAAAAAACATCTCATAATGTAATAAAAAAGTCATTTTCATGCAGAAACGGTTTTATTGGGATTTAATAATAATAGCTCCCGTATATAGCGTTTAACGCCTTGGGAGTAGCAAGGTACAGCTTGCCATGCTAGAGCCGTTCGGTATACAAGGAAGGTAATGTGGCTAGCACTACGCTTCAACCGCCTATTATTACCTCAGGATTGTGAATCCCAAGTACTCATTTAAGGCTGAGTCGTCCTAGGTACCCAAACTATTTTCATTTTAATAAAAATAGTCGGCTGATGAAATGCCGGGTGAGCCAGGATTCCAACCCACTATCTTGAGATTGGTAGACGAGAGCCTGTACCTCTACGCCACCGGGCACCTCCCCGGGGATTTAATACTATAAAATTACTAATACTAATAAAATTACTTTTAGTCTATGTTATAGGCTAAAAAAGTAATTTTTCAAATTTATATCTTATTATATATATATATATATATATATATATATATATATATATATATATATATATATATATATATATATATATATATATATATATATATATATATATATATATATATATATATACATATATATATCCTTTCAAATTTTGGAATGCTTAATCATATTCTTTCTAAATAATAGTTTGCTAGAAACGCTTGTTGATGGTGCAGACTAAAAATCTATAAGCCGCTGGTTTCAGAACTCTGTATGGAAGTAAATTACACACAAAAATTTTACTTATTAGTAGGATATACGAGTAATTCATATAAAAGCATAATTCTGTTAAATTTATAAAACTTACATTAATAAGACAATAACATCTAACATTTCGTTCATTGTTTACGCATAGAAATACGAAGCCGATTCTTCAGCCGTCCGGGAAATCCCCATCGTGATTCGATCAGATCATATATGGATCAGATATGATCCATTTTTTTTTCGACTCCAGACGAGTATTTCATTCATCCACTCATCGATAGGTGGAGCGATACGCTCAAAAATAAGCTAATTTGACGATCGTGGCCAGTCTCGGCCGTGGCCAATAATCTCGGCTTTTGTGCCGAGAACGATACCGAGATCTCGGCCTGATTTTTAGCCGAGAATGACTGTAACCGAGACCGAGACCCAGATCTCGGTTGGACCTTACTATTGTAGCTCAGTTCTACAAACTTTAAATTTCACCCTCAAGACCCAACCTTTTAATATCTGAGGGTGATATGTCACCAAGGTCTGAAAAGTGTAGTAAAGTTTCTCCAAACAACTGAATCCTAGTCCTACGCCCAGCGGGCAGGTTCACATAACGTGCTTCATAGTTATGTAACTTTCAATTAGGGACTTAATGGGAAATAATATTATTAATTAATAGGAATTAATTAATATTCTTTCCTAGAATTATTAATAATAAAAAACAATAATTTCTTAGAAAAATTAATAGGAAATCATAGGAAGAACTTCAATAGGAAACTACCGCGGAATTTCACTACTAGCTATCGGAGGATATGTCCTAGCTCCTCTCCTATTCAATATATTCATGGCAGCACTCTCTATTATAGTGGACAGCAAACTGCAGGAAAGAGGAATGGGTGTTAGATACAGGCATGACGGCAGTGTGTTCAACATAAAAAGACTCAGGGCAAAAACACGTATAAAATACATCACAGAACTTCAATACGCTGATGACTGCGCTCTTGTTGCAAAAAAGTTACAGCAATTACAAGAAATGCTGAACACATACACATATACCTGGACATAAGAGGCTTTGGGCCTTAAGCTAAACATCGATAAAACTAAAATCATATTCACTCCCACTGAATATCATAACTTCAAATTCATTTCGAAAGAATTCAATTACCTCGGCATCGCCAGTTTGATTTAGCAAAAGGCCAATATCGACTCTGAAATTCAGCACAGAATTAGCAGCGCCTCAAGAGCATTCTAGAAATTAAAAGACAGGGTTTTCTACAATCATGACTTGAGCACAAAAACGAAACTAGCAGTGTATCGAGCAATAATAATCCCCTCCATGTTATATGGAAGC
The DNA here is from genome assembly GCF_002938485.1 of Sitophilus oryzae. Taxonomy (NCBI): domain Eukaryota; kingdom Metazoa; phylum Arthropoda; class Insecta; order Coleoptera; family Curculionidae; genus Sitophilus; species Sitophilus oryzae. Next base: position 507,450 of record NW_022146870.1, on the reverse strand, counting down.
GAAATCTGGGTGCCGTACCGCCGACACGAACGCATTAAACAAGTTGCAAAAGAGACACCTTAGACAAGTGTTAAGAATCAAATGGTACCGCCATGTCTCAAACGTATCAGTCCTTGAAAAAGCTGGTTGCCAGAGCGCTGAAGTCATGATTACTAAATACCGCTTAAGATGGGCTGGCCACGTATACAAGATGCAAGAAAACCGCCTACCGAAATCTCTTCTTTATAGTGGTGCTTCTTTATATAGTGAAATTGTAGACGGTAAACGGAAACCAGGTGGACAACTCCAAATATACAAGGATATTTTCCATGAAAACTTAAAGAGGATAAGCATGTAGAAGCAGTGGGAGGAAGCAGCGCACGATAGAACACAATGGAGAAGAAGAACCAAAAAGTAAAGAGGCAACAAAGTAATGAGATTTTTGAATGTCGCGAGTGCGGAAGAAAGATAACATCACATATCGGGCTTTTCAGTCACAGAAAAGCTCATGAAAGAAAACGCCTTATATAACCATTTTCTGATGCGTATCAAGTACTCGTCAACGAGTAATGGCAGTAAGTAAGTAAGGTTCTGTACACGGAATAAATGTAAATTAGAAGAATTAATTCTCTGGTAAAATGAAATAGAATAAAAATTAAATCAGTTGAAAAAAGTTGAATACGAACAAAATAAAATAAAAATAATAGACTAGAAAACTTTTCCCCTCTACAAAACGGGGGAAAGAAAATTTCCGTCCTAAGCAAATTTAAACGATTCCGTCCTCTAAAGACTAAATAATTCAAGATAATTCCGTCGGCGCTGAGCGTCGCGGTACGCGAATCGTCCCATTTAATGAGGCATATATCATGAGGGGGCCGCGCGCCCCCCTTTGATGGCCCGTATATCAAGGCCGTGACACGCAGAAACAATAACTCAGCCGCTTTACGGCCCCGATAGACAGCGGAGAGCCGAGATAAGGGCCAGCGTGCGCGCGGCTTTGTCAAACTTTAATCTAAAGCCGCTAGATGGCTGACGCGCCTTTTAATTTACGTTTAATAGAAAAGAAAATTCGACCGCGCCACGGAAAATGGCCCTGTTTTCTAAGCGGGGAAAGGATGAAAGGTTTTTTTGTGCCTTCAAGATGCTTATAACGACGACACTTGCAAGTATTGTTTAGTTAGGTTAGGTGGTAAAGCTTTAGTTAATATGAGGTTAATTTAAATTATTAGAAATTAAAGTTTTTTCGTTAAAAGGCGCGAATATATTCTCATAGGTATAACAGCATTAAAGAATCTAGACCTATGGGAGGCAACAGGTAAGCATTCAAAAAGTATGTGTCTCATTGACATTAAGTTATTGCATAAGGTGCATTTCGGAGGGGGCTATATATATATAAACGGGATTTGGTTTAAGTATTTAATACTCATTTCCAACTACAGCCTATTGCTGCCTTCCCGTTACCCTACGCCACACATCTCGATTTAGAGCGTCATCAGCTTCTAGGTTACGAGCTTCCATTGCTTCCGTAACCGTTCCTTTCCAGGATTTTCTAGGTCTACCTCTCTTTCTTCTGCCCTGGGGAGCCCATTGAAAAACTCTTTTTTGGCCACCTGTTCTCCGGCATACGCAGAACATGTCCAAACCATTTTAAGCTGGATTTTTCGATTCGATCCAGTACTGTCTCCTCCGATGCATTCATGATACGCCTGACCTCGATGTTTGTCTTTTTTTCCATCCTAGATATACCTGCACTTTTTCTAAGGTAGTCCATTTCAACAACTTGGATTTTGCGCTTCGCGTCTGCACTCAGAGTCCACAGCTCTGAACCATAGCAAAGAACTGACTCCACCAATGTTCTTCCAAGTCTCTTTTTAGTTGTTGCAGATAAGTTTCGGTCCCACCAGAGGCTGTTAAGACATCCAATAACTTGTTTGCTCTTCTGAATTCGGTTTGTATTTCTTCTTTGCCCAAACCCTCGTTGTTGATAGTAGCACCCAGGTATTTAAATTTGTCTACTTGTTGAATCTGGACGTTATCATTAATGAAGACTTCAAAACAAGTGTTGGAATTGACAGCTAAGTATTCGGTCTTCTTTAGACTAACCTGAAGTCCCCATTTGTTGTATACTTGATAAAGCCTCTTAGTCATGAACTCTAGATCGTATGAGTCCTGCGCAATCACGACCTGATCGTCTGCAAAGCTCAGGGTAAATAGTGTGTTGTCCCCAATGGGTATTCCCATACCTTGATATTTCGTCTTCCATTCCCTAAGGGCTAATTCGACGTAAGCGTTGAAGATCAGAGGAGATAAGCTGCATCCTTGTCGCAACCCTTTTGTGGTGTTAATTGGATTAGATAGCCTGTGTCCTATCTTAACGTACGATTCATTTTCTTTATATAGCTATTTTATTATCTTAAGCAAAGGTCTATCTACTTCTAAGATATTCAATACTTCCCATATCTTGCTGCGGGGAATAGAGTCGTACGCTTTCTCCAAATCAATAAATGCTAGATGGACTTCTTGATCTACTGCTATCTTTTTTCCATCACCTGCTGCAGGACAAAAAGGTTATTTGTGCAAGATTTCCCCGGTGTGAATCCGCTTTGGTCTTCCGAGATTTTGTCACCAATACTGTCCCTGAGCCTACCCTGTAACACCTTTCCAAAAAGTCTGTTGACCGAACTGTTAATGCTTAGGCCTCTATAACAAGTGGGGTCGTTACGATTTCCCTTTTTAAAGATGGACACTATGTGAGCCACTCGCCATTCTCGGGGTAGTTTACTTTGCAGGCAGCATTGGTTAAATAGCTCTGCCAGACGCCAGCGTAGTCTTTGGGTTCCACACTTTAACAATTCGGCTACAATATTACCAGGACCTGGTGACCGTCCATTTTTCATTCTTTTGAAACTTTGATGTACTTCTCTTTTGCTTATCATTAAAGTGCCTGCAAGGTTGTTCTCATCTTCTACTGCTTGGAATTCTGGTCGGTTTTCTGTCAGTAATTCTGCATAGTAGTTGCGCCATTTTTCTATATCCATTCTATTCAAGAGCTTGTCCGTTTGATTGGTTTTCATTTGTCGGATTGTTCTCCATACCTCAGTACTCCGTGCGCTCCCTATTAGGCTTTCCACTTGCTGGCACCTTCTTTCCCAAATATCTATTTTTCCTACCTTAATGGCGGCTCGTACCTCTCTATTTTTTTGCTTGTAATGACTCCAGTTAGTATCTGTTCGGTCTGAGAGCCATCTTTGATAGAATTTTTGTTTGTCATTGATTAAGGCCTTTATGCTGTCAGTTATCCAAGCTGGTTCATGTTCTGTTCACCTAAAACTTCGAAAGCTACTTTTTTAATTAGGGTTTTTAGGTTGGTATACTCTAGTTCTACATCGTTACAGGCTTTCACTTCCTCTAGGGCTACATCTAATCTTCTCTGGTACAACCATTTAATACTGGCATCGTGTAGTAAATGAAGCTTGTACTTAATACGCTCAGATTCTTCAATTTCCAGTTCTTGTGATGTTGGGTATTCGATACTTTTGGCTCTGCTCTGGAAAGGTACTACTAATTCTGCAACGACCAGACGGTGGTCGGATCCACAATTTGCTCCTCTCTTAACTCCGCAGTCTTTGAATTTGAGTTTCGATATTTGTTTAGCAATCATATAATCAATTATAGATTTTTGTTGCAGAGAGGCCTTTCTCGGGTATATCGATGAATTAATTTGTGTGGGAAGAAGCCGTTAAGTATACGTAGACCATTCAGTTCGCAAAAGTCAATTAACCTCTCTCCAGAATCATTAAGGACGTCCTCACCGTGTTTTCCAACCACTTTACTATCTTCTTTCTTACCAATTCTTGCGTTAAGGTCTCCCATGATTAAGACTTCCTGGCTCGGTTTTATTTCTGTGAGGACTTTCGAGAGTGCAGCATAATAAGAGTCTTTTTCCGCTTGGTTTGAATCATCTGTGGGCGCATAAGTACCTATTATTACGGTTTCCAATCCGAAAATGGTCAAGGTGACAGTTACTATTCTTTCGTTGACAGCGTTGTAATTCTTGTAAAATTTAGATAATTTTTTCGCAATCAGTACCGATACTCCAGCTTGAGCTCGTTTTGCCTTATCTATCCCAGACCAGAAGTGAAGGAAGTTGTCGAGATGTTCACTTCCTCTCCCTTTCTTCTTCGTTTCAGAAAGAACAACTATATCTAGGTTGAACCTAGCCATCTCTGATGTAACTTCCGAGGTCTTGTTGACAAAGCTGTTGACATTCCAAGTTCCTATTCGCATAGTCCGTTTCGTAGCCAGTTGTCGTCGTAAAGAATATCTGTCCGAATTCCGAGGCGTGTTTAGGGTTCTTTGAGCAATTAAGTTTTTTTCCGAGTAACAGGTCGCTAGCCCGTTGCCTCAACCCCCAACCTGGAGGACCAGGGGCCTTTCTGTAGGGATGCCCATCCTTAGCCGAGAGAACCGGTTTTGAGGCGCCGGAATCTCGCCTTCGCCCTATTCCTGTTAGCTGCATAACACCCATCCATTGGATGCCATACATTACCAGTGGTCACGCGGCTCTCATGAGCCTTCGAGGACGTAGGAAATAGGACTTGCTGGCAGAGCTTATGAAACAGTGGACATTTCTCAGTTTTTGATGAAATACTCCTACTCGACATTGGAGTATCTCCTTGAGATCCGTTACCAGCCTTCGACCACCTCGGAGGGGGCTCATTTCTGATAATGTATGATTTGGTTGGATACAGTGTCCTGTGAAAGGGTTCCAACAACTTTACAGAAAGATCGGCGTTCAAGAGAATATACTTATATTTTGATACAGATGAAGAAGTGGCATATGTGATCTAAGTTTATTAGTTCCCTCGACGATGTCCCATTCATTTTATAGTATACTGAAGAACACTATTTTGTGGAAATATCTGAAATCGACAACGGATGGAGTTCCTTCAATATTCTGTAAGAGCGTTGCCTCGTTAACCAGTTTGTCTGCTCGGTCGTTACCAGCAATGTTAGAGTGTCCAGGAATCCACATAAAGTTAACATTGTAGTTTCTTTCAGTAAGTTTAAATACTAGATTTTGAATGCTGCAGGTTAGAGAGTTTTTGGAGTTTAAAGAAGCAATACTGTTGAGGGAACTAAGTGAATCCGATAGTATTAATGCTTCAATCGGTGACATGCTCCGAATTTGGATAAGAGCCTGATAAATAGCTGCGAGTTCGGCTGTTAAAATGCCAGAGCAATTAGGTAATCTGATTTTTTTATTAGCAACCGGGCTGTAAAAAAGCACAGCCAACACCTTGGTCAGATTTCGAGCCATCTGTGTAAAAACAAATTTAGTCACGATATTAGATTAGACAATGATGAATGTTCAATTAAAATGTACTCATGGACTGGCATCGTCTTTAATGGGCTTCAGGGAACACAGCCGCTGATTTTGACTTTAGCTACGACAAAAAGAAACAGCAACTTTCATAGGGGATAAATATATTTAAAGAAAATATTAAATGGTTGATTATACAGGGTGTCCCAATATTCCGGGGACATAGAGCTACTACGTATTTTTGGTATCAAAATATATTCATTGAACCCAATTTACCTCTATACAAATGTGATTCGTTTGTTCGCTACAGAGCATCAAACTTTAAAAAAATAAACACATTTTTTTAAATATTTTAAGAACCGTTCGTTATTCCGATTTGAATGAGATTTTGGGTTTGGGTGCCGCCTATGTTTTGCTAAGTGCTTTAACATTTGACTTTCACAAAAATTAAGAAAATGTACGGGAAGGGTAAAAACTACTCCCATCACTACATAAATTTTAGTATAAATATTTTCCAACTCCACCGACCACTGATTTTTTTACGTAGAACGGTACTCTTAGTTCTCTGTGGTCCATTGGTGTAGTATGTCTCTGTAGTATTTACTACATATTTCCTCTCTCGTAAAAAAACGCCACATCGTATAGTTTTTGAGAAAACACTTTTTGGATAATTTATTCTGTATATTAACGATACGAACTACATGTGTTTACTATATACGAACTATGAACGTTTACGAATTACAGGAAGGTTTACACTTATTCTTGACTATGCCACAATGCTTTGGAGTGAAAAAAAAATAGTAATGAAACTAAGAGAATTTCGGACTTCCATTGTCTTTTTTTATTAACACAACGTTTCGATCAGAAGGATCACTGACCGTTATCAAGTGTAAACTAAACTAATTCCTAAAACTACTGAGCTTTTATACTACAGCCAGGCATTCATTCGTGAAGAAATTGGGTGCAGTCAACCGTGAGGTTTTCCACTAGAATTCCTGCAAAAAACTTGTTATTGTCTGCAATAAATTGGCTTCTTTAAATTTACGCTTTCTCCAATGAGATTCCCTGTAGAGACCCGAGCTTCTGACCACATATTGTGCTGTTTTGACCAAACATGGTCCGCAATACCTGACTTCATTGTTTCACCTTTTTGTACATTTTTTGTGCTCGCTAAATCGTACATTTAGAGGACGTTTAGTCTCAATCCACCAATCACCGCATTCACAAGGTACCTGGTAGCTGCACTCTTTCTGTCAGTGATCCTTTTGATCGAAACGTTGTGTTAATCAAAAAAATTAAACAAATAAAGACAATGGAAGTCCCAAATTCTTTTAGTTTTAATACTGAATCATTGTCTACCACATTCAAAGAAACTTAGTAAATTGAGACATGGTTTTAACAATTGAAGTATATGCGTTTAAATGTAAAAAACTAATATAATGTCTTTCAAGTGTGATATTTCCAATATCAATATTGAAAATTACACATATTAGCCGGAAGACAGAAAGGTGAATAGATTCTTAGGGATATTCCTGGATAGCAGGTTAAAATTTGAGGCCCATTGGATAAAGAAACAACTAGGGGGCCTATTAATCTCAGAAGTTTACCTTGAAATATCTTTACAAAAAACACAGATTTACATATAAATCACACCCTAAAAACTTTTAAGGAATCGCTTACGTAGAAAAACCCAAAAAAAATTCTGCTGTTTTATCATCCCGAATGGACGGTGGCCAAGCTTTGCTGCCAATTTGACAAAGCTTCTATGAAATATCCGAAGGCCCGGCGAAAAAATCGGCCAATTAAAGAAAGGGACAATGATTAAACTTTTGAGGAAGAATGAGAAATGGCAGTCGCAAGCAGCTCCTCGACCACACATTCGTGTCTTGGCCGGGCGACTCAGTCAAAGTGTCCTTGCCGTCGGATCCGCGCCTCTCGCAGATTTGTATGCGGTGCCGAAACAAACGACCTGTTTTGTTGCGCCGAATTCGTCCATTTCTTTCGGATCAGCGTCGTCGAAACCTTTAACGAAGAAAATAATGGGGAGTGTGAAGGCGCAGAGCAGTTTAAGGGATGCTCTCTTATTTCCTATCAAAGGGTTGAAGGGTCATTTTTTAATTGAACATTTAAAGGGCATCTCTATAAAATATGAGAAACCATGTACTATGATACTAATAATGAAACATTGTAGGTTTAGTTGAGTTTTATTTTTTTTAAATATATCTAGTCCACTTAACCACACTACATGAGATAAGTGGTTTACTCGATTAAAACGGTCCTCTAAAATATATTTGGCAAAAATGATAAATCTTTAGAAAACCAATTGAATTTGAAAATGTTATTCATATTAGAAGATACGCGGAGCAAAGAGCTTCAGTAAAAACTCCATCTGGTCCTCTTTCTGACTATTTTTGCTTCGTTTCATGTTGACCCTATTTGTTGGAACTCATCATGTTTCAAGTGATCGGCCTTGTTTTTTTTTGCATTGGAAGTTTCTTCCTAACGCTGCTTTCGCTATGTTACCATCAGGCTTCCACAACGTGTGACCTATCCATCCCCATTTTTGTTTCGAATCTCAATGCCTACTTCTTGATTTGTAAGATAAAGCAAGTGAGTGTTACGTATTATGTCCAGCCAAGATATTCTTGAAGCAGCGATTGATAAATACCTTGTTGACGGTTAGTAGATGTTTTTGTTACTCTCCTTGTCTCACAATCATATAGTAGTATTGGTTTGATGTTAGAATTGAAGATTCTTAGTAAGTTCGTGTGGAGAGTTGACGGGAGGTGCAAATTGATTTTAGTTAGCCAAAGCCTTGCTGCACCTTCCTGACTCTGCTAACAATATCCGCATCTGCGCCCAAGAACGGTAAACTAATAGGATTGCTCATCCTCATAAGACGTACGTTCGCCTCTTCCCGCGCTTCAGCTGATAGTTGTGACGTCATTGTAGCCCTTGTCAAAGCCTTCGTGGCCTTGTCATGATAGTGTGTATTATTAGTTGCCTATGGTAAACTTATAAAAATAACAGCTGAGAAATTTTGAGTTATTTATTTTGTCAATTTTAAATGTGAAAAGGTGTCTTTAAAGTTTTTAGAGCTATAGAGTGTATAAATACGTTCATTTTGTGTTGTGGATTGTGACAAAGTGCATACTAAGTGCCCACGATTTTGTTTATTAATTATTTTAAAGCAAAATATGGAAGTACTCTAAAAAGAATGCTTGCAAAAGGTGATGCTGGGAACTGCTGTTCTTAAAAATGCATTATTCGAGTATTTAATACGATTTATACAGTTAATTTTCTATACTGCATACATATAAGGTGTTTAAATAAATAAACTAAATAATGAACGTTTTGTATTCGGTAACCAATAATGCACGGGTGTGTATTATTGGTTGCCGGATAAGGACTAATAACCATGACAAGGGCTACAATGACATCACAAAGCGAGTAGTTTTCGCATGCAGCTGGCGGACACTTTTGGCTGAATGAGCAGTCCTATTAGGTTAACTGTTCTTAATCTGCGCCGCCGTTTGCTGTTACAATGCTTTTTTTACAAGGTAAGTAAACTCTATTACGTTCTCTACATTTTAGTTTCCAACATTAAATTAAGTGCAGTTATTAGCGTTGGTGCGCATTGGTATTGTTTTGAACCTTTGAAAGATTATGCATCAGCATAATCAAGATCCGTCAGATGCGATGTCAGAGTTTATTGTATCCCGACGCTATCGAGTACGATGTTAAATAAAAGCGGCGATAAACTGCAACCCTGCTTTGCTCGTATCCTCAAGTTAAAACTGTCGCTGGTTCTACCGCTGTGCAGAGCATTGCATTCTGTTTCTATAGAGTTCTTTGATGATGCTGACAAGTCTATCTGGAACACCTTTTTGTTTTAGAGCTTTCAACACTATCGAATAGCAAATAATGTCAAAATTTTTTACGAAGTCTACGAATAGTAAGTATAAAGGTAACCTAAATTCTATCACTATTCTGTAATGTGTCAATTTGAACTGAATCGGTCATCTAATTTTTCCATTCAAATTGTATTTGAAATACTATTTATTTTTAAGTCACACATATAGGTCTAGGCGCAGACTGTGCTCCATAGAATCTGTGAATGCATGCAACATTGCACAATCGATGCACGGTCACAAAACAGTAGGTGCACAGTACCGTATATTAATTAACATTAAAAATAGAATTTCAAATACAATTTGAATCGAAAAATCAGATGACTGATTCAGTTTAGACTGACACAGTCTGCATACAATCGATGCTCAGTACTAACAAACTTTGATGGACTCCAGTGTTGTCTTGCTATTGTCATGCTCTTCGTCTACAGATCTACTCGTCAGTAAGAGTCTCCACAGTGAACAGTGAATATTTTTAAACACACTATCATTTACCTAAACAAAAGGCACCAAGTCTCCACTTATCAGTAACATAGACTAAGCATAATTTACTATGTACGTAACCTGAACACCACCACAAGTGGTATTTCTCAGATCGTTTCAGCCGAAGCTGCCATAAAACAGAGACTGCGCACTTGGTAAGATGTTCGGCAGAAATAAAACACAGTTCCATTCAACTTAATCAAGAGTACCCCTCAATACTTTATATTTTTACTCTCTTTCTTAATCACAACCCCTAAGTTATGTAACGCCGTTGAATCGCCAATTGTTAAAGTATACGTAATTGCACGTATCGATGACAGTACAGACAGGTCACAATTTACTGTCACCGATAGAGTGGCTTTGATGTCGCAGAGTGTATAGTGATCAGTAGCTAATCCAAAATAGAGAGTTTACACCCGTCCGGCGGAAATAAAACACAATTCCTTTCACCAGGCCAAGTGTGATTCTCACCTTCTTCTCCCTTAGTAAAGCTTGATGCTGTCTTTCGTTCATAGTAGTGACCTACCAATCACAGTGACCTATCCGTCGCTAAGTCACCAGAGCAAATCATTCTTTTTCACAGACTGATTTACCTAAATAAAAGGCATCTACGTTTCCGCGTAGCAATGACAGTACAGACAGTAACCTAAATATCACGTTATCAGAGAAACACCACTCGGTGTTTCTCTGATTCGTGTAAATGGTAGTTGGCCCGGAACAGAAGCACTTGGTGGATGTCCGGCAGAAAAAAACACAATTCCTTTCACCTTAACAAAGTATACCTCGCACTACTTTTCGTCTTTCAGTTTCCAAAGTAAATGAAAACCTAACAGATCCAAAAGGGACTGTGCACTTGTCCAGATGTATACCCAGCAGAAAAAACAACACAACTGCTTTCATCAGGTTTAATTACTGCCCTTGAGTAACATAAAATTATCAGTGTTAATTACTGTCCTTGAGTAACATAAAAGCGTTTTAAATCTAGTACTTATCCTATAAGTATTTAACTAACTACCTTAATATTAAACATTCATCGCATTATCGCTTTCATACATTTTCTATGTTCTCTTATACCTTATAATCGAAATAAAGACGTCAAATTATCTTAGAATGACAAAGAGATAACTATCAATCGTTACTTCTAAAATTCATCTTCACGCTATTGTTTTTCAAACATGCAACACAAAAAATATGCAGAACCGAAGACATGGGAATGTTAGATCGTACCCCCGTCCACTCAAGACTCGAAACTTAGACTAACTATAGAAGAGATCTTATGCGCTTTAAAACATCTACAGCACATTCATAGAAACCTTCTTTGTTAATCGGAATACCCCACTACGCTATTGGCCAATCCTTGACGCAAATGGGGTCTCTCGACAAATCAACGTTTGCTAACTAAGATATTCATAACCTTCCAGTAAGCAAAAGTTATTATTAAATTAATTATATACTAGAACAAGGCATTCAGTCGTGGCAGAGTTGTGAGCAATCAAACGTGAAGTTCGTTGAGAACGCCATTAGATTGTAGATATTATTGTGGCTTTATATAAAAATGACTTCTTTAAATTTACGCTTTTCGAAATGGGGTTTCTTGACAATCCGAACTTCCGAACACTTGTAGTTGTACTGCTTGGATCGCCATGGTCTATAGTACCTAGCTTCATTGTTTACCTCTTTGTGTATCCTTTTTATGTATGTTAAATAGTACACTTAGTGGACGTTGCCTCTTGGATATGCTACTCATAGTATTCACTACTGACGTACCAAAGAGTTATGTGTTATAATTCAATATAATCAACTAGAGAAATTATATAGAAATCAGGGGATTATACTCAATTGCAAGACAGCTTATTAGTGCGCAGTAGCGTGTGGTGAAATTTTTGGAATGAAGGGGAAGCGATTGGATAAAGGTAATAAAAAAAGTCGAAAAATAATTTCGATACACTTTTGCAACCTTTTACATAAAACCCCATGTAAAATACCTGGTAAATATCTCTGCTGATTTTTTCACTTTTGTCTCTAAATTAATGGGGTCCATTCCATTGACCTACTAGAATTAATAATGTCCGTCTTATCTTCAAAATTTCGACTTGAACATCCACTTTTTAATGGTGCGTCCAGACCGGACGAGACGAGAGCAAGACGAGCGCGAGACATTCCAAATTCGCTAAGTGTAGACGGGTCTCCGGAGAGCCTCACGAGACAACCCACGGAACTTCGTTGCTATCCGTCCCCTGTCGGTTTTTCGACGGCCGAGATCAAAGAAAGCTCGCAGCTAAGTCTGCGCGTGTTTTTGATAGGCTCGCTCGACTGCGAGATATTAGCTCTGATTTATGAATTTCGACTATTTAAAATTAAGTAATCTTAAATTTTTAAATGGTATTCCGTATGTATTATCATTTTTTCTAATAGAATTTACAAATTTTGCGTCACTGATGATTTTACCAATTTTACCGTACCGACATCTAACATTTCCTTCAACAAATTGAATTACTACAAAATCTATTAATTTTAGATATTATATAATATCATATGCAAAAAAAGTCACCAAACTGTACGTAGAGTCTAATAATAAAATAAAAAATAGGGTATTCCCATTAGAAAATATGTTATATCCGCTACACTTTTTTAAAGTACCCTGTATACTCTACAGTTATGTTAAAATGTGCTTCTTAACCTTCCCAGTAACTTTTCTATTTAACATTTTGTTCTAAAAAACGTTAAAAAAACGTATTATGTAAAAAACGTCGTGTCTCAAAACAAATGAAGGGATAAAGGGGAAAACAGCCAAAAGGGAAAAAACCAACGATGAATAAAATACGACAAACTAAATACCATGTCACCATGGTGCGTCCAGACCTTACGAGCCGAGCGCGAGACGAGAGCAAGACAAGAGCGAGACGAGAGCGAGACATTTTCTATCCATTTTTTGACGCAAGCCTGCCACGAGACACAAGTTGGATCATAGTGAAAGGAAGCCAAACACATATTAAATTGTAATTGAAGACAACAAACGATCGCCAAATAATAACGCATACAGTAATACATTTTTGTATCTTTAACATGGTATTTGGTTTGTCATATTTTATTCATCGTCGGTTTTAAAAAATCAAAAATCATTGATTTAAAAAAAATTATAACTTAGAAATTCTTTGTTAAGGCCACACACAACTACGGCAAAGACTACGGCCTAGATATTAATAATGACAAAATGGCGAATGCTCTTAGTAAAATCCTTGGTAAAATTGAAGGAATCTAAGTACAGAATAAAGAGTAGAATCATATCAATTAATACTATGTACCTACATAGTAATTTATTTCCTGTATTCTGTGCTTACAAAACATTCAGTGATATTAGTTTAGTAAAATGAAAAAAGTAAATTACAATTATACTAACATTTATCAATATTACATTATAGCATACTAAATAAATCAGTATCTCTTATTAGATGCATATCTACTATATAGATCCATATATTGAGGTATAAAATGAAAAGTCCTGAATAGACATTGAATAGACATATTATATAAAAATTGAGAAAGCTTAGGTTCTATTTCTGAACTATTACTATTATTTCTAAAATAGGTAGTGATTTTGCATTCTAATAACCTTCTACATTTTTTCACACAATTAATTCTAAAATGTTAATTTATGTCTGACTTCTCTGTTATTAACACTTTCTGACACTCATTTAACAGCCATAAATGACCGAAAGATTACAGATCTCACCTCTTCGATAAGATCTTTATGGAACTCTACGTGTTGAGTTCTGGACTAAATTGAAGGACTGTATACAGGCACAAATCTGTCAGAAATTGTTACGTGTATGGATCCTTTCAATTTTGAATAAACAATCATTTATCTGTCATGTACAACTCTAATATATTAAGAGATAAAAATTTGTTTCTAATTCTTCTCTCTAGGTCTTAATTTCTTATGATTTATATAACAGAAAATCTTACCTATTTAATGCCTACTTGTCAAAATGGTTTATGTTGCGTATACCATGGTATACCATGACTAAATGTTTCTCCCTCCTCATTATTATGCCTATGAACATAGTTATCAAATGTTAATGGAAAACTTAATACTACCAGAATACTACATAAAAACACACAGAAAATATCTAGTCCAAAAATGTTTGATGGTGTTTTGTTTTAAATAGGCTTTTAATAGTCTCCATGCTTTTTTAAAAATAGGAATATAACACTAAAAATGTAGGTATACTTTATAAGAACTAATAAAGAAACTAACTCTGAAACTAATAAAGAAAAGATTCAACTGCAAATATTCGCGCCAAAACAAAAATTGAGGTTATATTTTTTATTGATATTTGACCATAGAAATTATGTTTAGAAATAGATATTGCGACGCATTTTCGACGTAGACACGTAGACAAACCTAGACTAATGTAAAAACTATGTTATAAAGGTATAAATCAAAAGTGATTATTTAAAGAGGCGTTTTTACAAAGGACCTAGAATATTAATTTATTTCATTAAATTTGGATTTGGATTTTATTATTATCTTAATAGTCCGATAATCATTAGTTCGATAGGGTTCGATGCAACTATTAAGAAGCAAAACTTAGCTGAAGGAGTTAAAAATATTTTTTGGAAAGAAGTCGTAATTGGTAATACCTCGTAATTTTTTCTTCTTTGTATTTTTTAATCGTATTTTAATAATAAAAATAATTGTAATTTTTACGTTTATATATCCCTCTAATTTTTTACGATTTTATGCGTTTATACCAGATTTATACCCTGTATTTTATGCTCTAAAACGTAAAATGGTATAGAAAAGTGTAAACGCACATCCCTGCCGCAGACCATGGATTAGGAGTGTTTAACACCAGAAATCTGAAGTTATTTCGACTTCTATTCTATGCACTCAAGGCAGCTCACTTGTCATTTGTCATAGTTGTGGTCATAGCTGAAGCTTATCTATGGCTGAAGGTTAAAAATCATTTAAAAATGGATACTTTTGATGATAAATACACAAATAGTATTCGAGTGCTTCGAGCCAATACAATAAATATTATTTCCAACTTACTGAATCCAAAGAAGTATATAAAAACTGAACAGGGATTACTACGGTAAACTATTTTATAAAACGTTATCTACAAATTTCTATAAGTTTCTATTATACTACTCTGCAATGCTAGTTTGAAATTAAACATTATTTTAGAGATTGGGAAGGCTTAGCTGATTTATGTGGAATAGCTGGGGAAGTTATACCAAATATTTCTGTCCTTACAGATCCGACATCAAAGGTTTTGCAAATATGGCAAGAAAAGTCTGATGCTACTATTAAGAATTTGCTTTTATATTTTACAAAACTTGATAGGGATGATGTGGTCGATGATATTTTACCATATATAGGTGGGTAAATTTGAATCTGTATTATTATGTATATTTCATTTCAATATTTTTTTTTACTTAGATGAAGACATCATTTTTAACAAGGATCATTCATGTGACAGCCCTTTAGTTGAATCGTTTGATTATAAATCAGACGAACTTATTTTAACAACTGATGATAGAAAAAATTTTAGTGAAGGCTTAGAACTACAGAGATATGATGCATTTGTTTTATTCGAAGACGATGATATCAGTTTTGCAACTCTTCTTATTGATACATTAGAGAATACTTACAATTTAAAACTCTGTGTAAGAGCAAGAGACTTATTAGCTGGGAATCCAGAACATGAGTCTGTAATAAAATTAATAACGGAAAGGTTAGTCTACACTGATAAACCATTAATGAAACCAATTTGTATTAATATTTCATTTTTTGTAGGTGTGGAAGGGTGATTGTTATTATATCACCAGAATTCCTCAAAAGTAATGTAAATAAGTTTTTTTATAGTTTGACACAATCTATTTCTATTGGTAGGTAATATGGTAACATTATTTTATAAATTAATATATTATTTATATTTTAGAACAGAGACAGAGAAAGATTATTCCTTGTATATATAAGGAATGTGGAATTCTACCTCCAGAATTAAATTGTTATGTCAAATTAGATTTTAGAAAAACGGGTCCACTATGTGATTTTTGGGATAAGTTATACAATTCAATTAAAATAAGTCAAAATCAACCAAAGACAAAATTAAGTTTACCTGAAAATAGGTATGTTATTTATTATAAGAAGTAAACATAGTAGTAATGTTTTTTTTAGTTTATCTAGTAGAACAAATGAAGTTCAAAAATCTTTAACCAAAAACCTTTCAAGGTAAAAACTATTTTATTATACTTAATTATTTAATATTAATAATACACTTATTTATAGCTCTGTTCTTAAAGAACTTAGTAATGGACAATTGTTGCCACCTGACAACGGTGTTAAACATTTAATAGACAATAATATTTCAAATTCTGTTACATTTAGTCAGAGTATGAGTAATTTGCCTGACACTACAATACCTCAAGATAATATTGTTCCATCAACTAGTGTGAACAGTGTAGGAAAATATGAAGAAAAGCATGCCAGGAAATCTTCGTCCTTTACACAGAAAATAAAAAAGTTAGTAAATATAAATTATACTTATATTTAATTATTTTTGTGATTTTTTGACATTATAGGGTTGTTGCATTAAATAACTGTAATTACGTTTAGTAAATAACAATTTATAAAAGGTAGTTTAAGATTTCATTCAAATTGGATGATTTTTTGTAGAATGTAGAATGTTTAGGAGGGGGGTTAATCACCACGACCTTACAGATCTATTGTGTGTTCCCCTTTCTTCATGGCACGAACGGTCGTCGTCTCGGCGCACTCATTGATAAGATGTTCTGGTGTTCATTTTCCCACAATCTGCATATGCCTTTGTTTCTCAGCTTCAACCTACTGAGGTGTTCGTTGAGGAGACAGTGTCTTCTTAGAAACCCTGTGACAATCTGAAGATTGTTTTTACTTAAATCAAGGAAAATCTTTGATTTTTCTCGGTCGTAAAATGAGTATTTCTTAAATTTTGGTGACCTGATTGCGACTATCTGCTACCACACATATCTCCATATTACAGTTAAAGAATCCAAGAGGTAGCATGTAATTTTGACATTTCGTCACCAAGATATCTTACGTAAAACAACCTTTGGGGTATTAAAAGAGCGAGTATGGGCTCTTTCACTATATTTTGGAACTAGCATAATTGAATAAAACAATTAATTCTAGAATTTTCTGTTATCTCACTTTCGAAAAATTTGAAGTCGTTCTTAAGAAAATAAATAAAAACCAAAAAGCTCAGAATAAAAATCCGCACTTTATTTTTAATACGTCACACCTGGCATGTTGAAAAGCAGCAACAGGGCCGCGGCCGGGCCACCATGCTGGCCCATCACCACCTCCACACAAGGCCATTCAACCTTTTCCAATATGGCGGAGATAGAAGTGCTTTATTTGGCGCGTATTTTAAAACCTGCTTTGTTTCCAAATAGACATTTTTCACACAAATGTCGGGTTAGATTACGTAATATTTCACTAATTTTTTTAATTTACAGGAGTCTAAAGTTCTCCACATAAGTATGGAATTTTTGTATTATTACTTTTATGAAAACATCAGTTAGTTACTTTTTTTATAAAAGGTCTGCTTTCTCTCAGAAAATAAGTAGTGTTAAAATATTCAAACTTGAAGTAGCATATACAGGGTGTTAAAAATCATCGGAAAAAGAAATAACCCGAAATATATGACAGAAAATAGCAATATAAACTAAATATTCAATTGCAAACACTTACCTACCATAGTTTAGAATTTACTGAACGTTTGATAAATATATACTATTATGGACAGTATAGGAAGTTACTTGTCTTAGTAAAAGCCTTTGTAAATGCTCTTCGAATTATAAACTACACTGGCTTGGGTCAAAAAATATGGAATATTTTTTCTATCTTTTGCAGCATTACACAAATGGGAATAAATTTAAACTATAATAGGTGAGGATAAATTAAAAATATAATATGTGTTTGAAGATTTTATATAGAAAAAAAAACTAAATACCTTTTTGGGGGTTCGTAAGTAAAACTTACGCTTAGCTTAGTTTTTCTTTTTTTTGCATAGTTCTTCAATAAAATATTTGATATTCTGAACAAGATGGATTTAATAATAAATTCTGATGTATGTGAGGGGCAATTGTGACCTAAAAAAAGACTTACATCCAGGCCATTTATATTTTCAAATGTCAATGTTGTCAATATCTTTCTGTGATCTTTTTGATATAAAAAGCTTGATTCTTCTTCCAATATTTTACTTATAGTGAGGTAAATGTAAGCAGTAGCCATAACTACATCCTCACTAGGGTAACAGAGGCTTTGGGGCCTTTGACCTTTTTGAGGCATATTTAATGCACTTCTTACCCGAGAACTACTAGTAGGAGTGAAATTATCTCTTTTAATAGCTGTCAACCGTTTTTTACGAAGCTCGTCATTTTTGGGGAATATAAAAGTAGAAACCTTGGGACCCCCTCTATAATTCCCGTTACAATTTGGAACAGAGCATGTAAAAGGCATGCTACAATAAAATGTTAATACCTACCCTTTAATACCTATCTTTTGATTATTGTAAGTAACCATTATAAAGTACTATGCAGACTGACGGCGAAGGCTTTTTACTCATTTAGGTGTAATATCTTGATAAATACTTCGCTAGTTCTTACCTTAAAATAACTAATAATAGAGGAGTACGACAAGCACAAAAGTTTGAAGTTCTCTATGTGGAATGTCTGGTTTGGATTTTTATTACACTGTTATTTTATCACAATTTTCTGATCACACCATGCACTGAACACTAAGAACTAAACAAACGTGTTGCAGAAGCACAACAAACTAGAGATAATTAATTATTTCTTGTATGCAATCGGAACGAGAAACCACGACCAGCTTTTCAGGTTAAAGGTAAACAATTTAATAATGCGCTGCCTTCGCCGCCATATTTGCCTTGCCCATATCATGTTGATTGGCCTTGAGTTGAGGTGGTGCTGGTCAAATCAAATCGCAATGTTGTCAATTGTTGGCTGGCGAATGAGCACGGTTCTGCAATGTGATTGGGTGTATTTTTCATACGTCATCAATTGGCGCTTTAAAATTATTTCAAATTAAAGCAATTTTGAGGGCCTATAAAAAAATTATTCAATATCGTGGAACTATTTTTTTTTGGATAAATATACTGAAAATAGTCTTCTATTTCAGATTTTGTCCTTGAATTGGGTATTTTATTTTTTATGAAAGAGCCCATTGGAGGTTTAAACTTTGAAATAATACAAATTTACAGAAACATCTCTATTTTTGTAGAATTTTTTTATTCTTTATTTATTTGTAGATTTTCTTCATCATTACTTCCAAAGTCTAACTCAGAGAAGAAACACTTACCACAACAAAATATGGTAGACCAGAATGTTTCAATGGATATTAAAGACACACCTAAGGAAATCAAACCACCAAAGAAGGAAAAAAAGTTTTCTTTTAGGAAAAATAAGAAAAAAAATAAGGAAGCTGTCCTTGCTGATACTTGAAAATAATTAGTTTGGTTGAACTTATTGGATTGAAGTAAGTGTCACTCGGCACAGAGGAGGAACGTATTAAGTTATTTATGTAGCATTTAATTCGGAAATAGTATAAATAATTAAGTAAGCTCGCTCTGAAATAGACAACTAAATAATATGTCTAATTCAATTTATTGCAAACTATCATAGAAATACAGCTAACAATGATAATAACTTTATTTTTATCGATGTGAGTTGTATTGAGTACAAAATTAACTGCCTCTTATAGATATACATTTTATACAGACTTAACATTGAGTTTAAGAACTATGTATATGTCAACTTTGATACGTACTTCTTTTACGCGCACTATAGTATTAAGTATCTATTTTATTATTTTTTAATAAAATAAATTTTGTTATAATTAGGGTTTCCATAAAGGCTCTTGAAAATTCCGGACAAGAAAACTTAGAAATGGGGACAAAATTACGTCGCAAAAAAACTAAATTTATTTAAACTTTTAAAGGGGAAATTCTAAGCATTTCTTCCGTAACCGCACACTTACGTTTCGACATTATCACTTTTTTGTATTTTAGTAATTTTAATATTCACAAAATATAATATTTTACATACATTATATCGACATTTTTAAGCTGTTGCGAGCATGTAGAACTAGTCTAGCTTCGTGTAAACGTCGTACTCACCCCGAGACTTGTTTCTCAAGTATGTATCCAAGTGATTCAACGTACTAGCTTCTACGTCCCACTAGTCATCTCGCATACCCTTTGAATAAAAAAATCCATCTTTATTAACTTTTTTTGGTCTTTTCTGTAACTTTAACTTAATAGTTTACATATACAGTAGCGAACAAAAGTATGGAAACATTTTATAAACCTTTAATATTGTACATAATATGTATATTATTATGTTTTTTTTTTATAAAATACTATTTTTAATTTAAGGGACGGGGTATAAAATATCATACATTAAAAACATAAGTATACACTTAAAAATATTTAGAAAATAAATTTTTATTAAAAAAATGATTAACAAAAGTATGGAAACATTTCTAAAGCATACACAAAAAAAAATATTATTCAATCAATAATTGAAATATTTTTTTAATACTTAGTCGGTCATCCCTTGGCTTTAATGACTGCTTGACATCTTCTCCCCATCGAGTCTATTAGCTTTGCACAATAATCAATTGAAATTTTATGCCACTCTTCCTGCAAAACTACCCATAAATCTTCTCGGTTTGTGATTTGTCTTTTTCTGATTTGCTTTTCTAACTGCATCCAAAGATTCTCGATGGGATTTAAATCGGGCGATTGAGAAGGCCAATCCAAAACCCGAATTTTTTCCCTTGAAAGCCAATTCTTCACAAGTCGAGAGGTATGCTTAGGATCATTATCCTGTTGGAAAATCCATGACAAAGGCAGATCATCTTCGTATGGCAACAAGTTTTTCTCCAATATCTCAACATAATTTTGAGCATCCATACGCCCATCAATTCTGACTAACGGACCAGTACCAGATCGTCTAAAACATCCCCACACCATCAGGTTTTCTCCACCATGTTTGACAGTTGGAATTAAATACTTCGGGTCAAATCTTTGACCAGGAGGCCTTCTCACATATCCTGTCGAATCACTTCCAAATAAATTAAACTTACTTTCATCACTGAAAACTACTGAAGCCCACTGATCTTGTGTCCAGTCTTTGTGATCTCTAGCAAACTTTAATCTTGCCATTCTGTGGCGCTTCGTTAACAAGGGCTTTTTAACGGCGCGTCTACCATAAAGGTTCTCCTTTAGTAGGCGCCGTCTAACAGTCATGTCAGAAACGTTTACATCTGGGTATTCCTCCCTAAGTTCCTTGTTAATATCAACGGCACTTTTTTTTGGGTCGCTTCTGGCTTTTCTTAAAATTATGTGGTCCATTTTTAAGGAAGTTTTCCGCGGTCTTCCACTTTTAACTGCGGGATCTACAGTCTCTCTTTGTAAATAACACTTAATAACCTTACTTACTGTACCCCTTCTGGATGTCCAACCGCCTAGAAATATCAATTTGCTTCACACCCTTTTGATATAATGCAACTATCTTCTGTTTAAAGTCAGAGGCATAATACTTGCATTTCGGCATTGTATTTGGAAATAGTACTATTACACCAAGTCACTAAGGCAGACCACTAACTAAAGTAATTTTAAATAAAAATATTTAAAATGTTTCCATACTTTTGTAAACAACCAAATACCAAAACACCATTATAATCGACAAAACCTTGTCAAATGTTTTTTATATTTTATCAGTAAAATTCTTGAGGTTAATCAAGAATAGATAAAATACAGTGTTACCAGCAAGTGAGATATTCCTAAGAAATAGTATAAATTAAAATGTTTCCATACTTTTGTTCGCCACTGTAAAAATAGTCAAAAAACTTAAGTATAGTCTCTCCAATGCTAAAATTTTTGACAATGGCATATGTGTCGTTCATTTTTTCTCTCTTTCTCTTCTAAAGTAGTTTGTCTTGATTTATAAAGAAATAAATTGGCGCAATTGGAATACAAATAGAATACTTAAGCTTCTTTCAGAACCTCGCAATTAGTGGTTTCACTTACACACTATACTTTTTAGTTTACTATCAATCACAATGTTTAAAAAACACATTTAAAATGAATAGAATATCCTAGCAACAGCGGTAGTCAGTTGTATCCACAGAAAAAGCCTAATATTTAGCTTATAAAACAATCAACTTTTGATTTCTAACCACAATTTCGCTTGACGAAAGATAATCAAAGGCCAAAATGACGTTCCTCGCAATTTTTGAAATATGATTAGTGGAAAAGTTAAAAGTTTGATAATTTTTTTACTAATTGAAAATGTCTACCACTAATTTTGGCGTTCTGAATGCTTACATTGAAATTAAAGGAACAAACTTCTACGCTAATTGAAACCACTAATTTATTCCACTAATTGCAAGGTTCTGAATGAAGCTTTACTTATGTAACATTAACACAAAGTTGGGAAAGTACCAGCAAGAGAATATAAAAATTAGAAACACACAAACGCCCTTTTCTATAAGAGATAGACAAAAGCACTAAGAAAAACACCATAACTCCGAAACTGTAACAGATATCGATGTGCGGTTTCCACCATCATGTTTTTGATAAAAATTGAGCTCCAGACACTGATATTAGTTTTCGTCTATATCCTATAGAAAAGGGTGTTTCCCTTTAAAAGCGTCCAATTGGGCCCACCCTGTACAAAAGCAATATCACAAATATTTTCCACTGTTTAGGACGCTAGTTATTTGACAGTAATTTGACAAGTGTTTCGCAATTTTCAGAAATCTTGAGTTCATTCTTGCATCCGTGCGTCGCGCGTCGTCCATCGTTCCGTCGCAGTCCCATTGAAGTATGATATATTTTTGGATTAAAGCAATAAACTGCCTAAAAATATCCGTAGTTAACTTAAGAAAATTAGAAACTTTTTTTAGTGAAAAAGATGAATTGGTATGGCCGTCATCTGCCTTTTTTCCTGTCATCTTCGGACTACCTAAATTATTTTGATTAAATCATTTTCTTATGAAAGCCTTCTTTATAGTCCAGGAGGCAATGAAGATTTTCGGTACTTATTTTCCCAGTCAGCAAACACCGATAGAATTATTCGGTATCTTATTCTAAGCAAATTTCAAATACAGGGTGGTCCGAACTGTATTCCGGAAACTTTGGCAGCATATTCTGCAGATAAAAATAAGTAAAAAAGTTCGTATAAATGTATGTCCTAAAATTATTAGTTTCGGAGATACAGGGTGTATAGTAATTTTTATTTCGATTTTTTCCAAATAATTTCTGAAGTATCGTCAATATTTGGATGAAAATTGGTGTCTGGGAGTTTTTTGACATGAGAAATTTGATTTTCATGTCAATATGACTCCTACTTGTAGAGGGCGCCACCTACATATTTTTTAACTGGTTTGAAGAGTAATAACTTTTCGTC
Source organism: Sitophilus oryzae (assembly GCF_002938485.1). NCBI lineage: Eukaryota > Metazoa > Arthropoda > Insecta > Coleoptera > Curculionidae > Sitophilus > Sitophilus oryzae. The sequence continues at coordinate 484,269 of NW_022146870.1, read as the reverse complement.
CATACCTGTATAAAACCACTGAGTAAAAAAATATACATTTACGACTTTTTTTACATAAAAATGTCTCTTGGTAAAAATCGCTGAGAGTAATGGTTCTCGAGATATTTGGAATCGAAATTATCAATATCTGTCATCGTTGACATAATTAAACATGTTGACTAAATAGTTATTACTGAAATCATAAATTTGAAATCTTTTTGTGCCAAAAGTTCAACAGAAATTGTTTAATCATCATTTTTTCGCAGAAAAAATTATTGCAATAATGACATATATTGACTATTCTAAATATCTTGAGAACGGTTGCTCGTAGTGATTTTTACCAAGAGACATTTTTTACGTAAAAAGTCATGGAAATGGAAATTGTTTCAGTCAGTAGTTTTATACCGGTACAAAGGAAAAGTTATTAGTCTTCAAAACAGTTAAAACACATGTAGGTGGCGCCCCCTACAAATAGGAGTCATTTTGACATGAAAATTTAATTTCTCGTGTCACAAAACTCCCAGACACCAATTTTCATCGAAATATAAACGTTACTTCAGAAATTATTTGGAAGAAATCGAAATAAAAATGAAACTTCTACATCCTGTATCTTCAAAACTAAGCATTTTAGGACACACATTTATACGAACTTTTTTACTTATTTTTATCTGCAGAATATGCTGCCGAAGTTTCCGGAATACAGTTCGGACCACCCTGTATAATATATATGAGCTGTTGAAAACCAGAATGGTCTAAATCAAAAAATTTAGTTTGAGGTATGTGGCTTCAAAAAGTTTATTTTATCTTTTTGAATTTTTTGACTTGAGACTATTAGCAGAGTAAGTGAACCGACGAGTAGCAACAGTCCCGTTTTCAATTTTCTTTGCGGCTGCGCGAAATAAGTAGGTTATCTGTCATATGAAGAAGCAAAGTTGCCACTGTTGCCATTTATCAAATATCTCTATATACTTTATTTCAAGTATATGTCAAGCAACAAATCGTTTTTTTAATTATTTATTAGCTGTAAGATATTTTATACATTCAAATTTAGAAATAAGAATAAAACAAAACAAAAAAAATATGTATAAAACTTTATAATTAATTCCACTTCAAATTATGAGCAGTGTATACCATGTTTATAGGACCACTTCACAAGTTGAGCAGTTAAATACGTAATCTATCTGTCAAACACGTCAAAAGAGAGAGAAAGAAAATTTGGTCCCATACCACATCAAAAGAGCCGACGGTTTCTGTCGCTACTCGGCGATCTACTTACTCTGCTATTAGTGCATAATCTAAAATATGTCTTTATCTAAATTAAAAATTATATTTTAAAAATACTGTATCTATGACTTACAAATGTTAATAAGATAATATAACGGTTTAACAAGTTAAGAAATATATCTGATACTATCAGAACTATCAAAAACACCCTAGTTAAGCTCTTCATATGGCAGATTATTTTCTAAAAGTTCTGTGATATATTTGTCCTGGTTTAGAAAGAGAAAAGGTACATTTATTGCTTCTACACCTTTAGGTTTTTAAAAACACTAGATGTACTGGCTACTTTTTTCCATTACAGGCAACCAAAATTCATGAACGACAGGTAATTGAATATTTTTAGTCTGCCTCTGCCTTATTTACCAGCTGGATGTATGCTCAATATCTAAACAGAAATTCTATCTAAATTTTGTCAGGTGATATTATAATTACAAATGCAAATAGAGTCTGGCTCATCTGAAACATCCCGAAAGCCTTGCCAGACTCGTCCAACGCTCGGCAAGTGCGCTAAATTCATCTTGTCATCTCTATGTTTTTACTTTTCATAATTTATCATAAGAAAAGTATTGGTTTAGGGCAAAATTTGACTATGGCCAAAACACTTTTCTCAAAGTTTTGTCCCCAGGAATCCAAAAAACAAGGTTTTATTTAATCCGTCCCTCCATCATCAAAAAACTTCATTCGCCAATAACTTTCTAATTACAATATCAGAGATATAAGAAAGTGTTATTAATAAATGTAAATATTTATTGTAGGAAATTTAATTCTCTACAAAATCGATTTCTTGACTTTATTTTGTATCTCCCTTAGTTTTTGAGTAATAGCAATAAAAAATCTGGTCAAGGTGACTTGTCCTAAACTTCTCATCATATGAATGTGTTTGAAATTAAGAATAATGTTTCCCGATTTTGCTGTATTGAAAACCACGAAATTGCAGAGTGTCAAAAATTTTCGCATCTAAAAATGCGAAATGTACGACCTGACTTGTAACTCTGGCTTTCGTGGTTGTAAATGACAGCCAGACGTGTATTTTCTATGAAATTATAGTAATATTTATCATGTGACAAATTTTTAAATCCGGGAAAATAAAAAAAATAAAAGTGCAAAAATTATGCAATTTTCAAGATTTTCAAGAAGAGCCTCCAGACTCATTTGCCAGTTTCATAAATCAGCCAGACTTGCTTTTGAGTATAGTTTATATTGTATCAAATGATGCGTTAAATTTCAAGCATAGAAAAATAAGGGTTATGGATTTCAAAAATCTGTCAAATGCATCCGCGAATTTGCAGCCAGACTGAATTTCCACCACTTGAAATGTGCTGGACTATTATTTTGATTTATAAAACGATTCACTTTAATAAATGTCAAATATTTTTGACTAGAAAATTAAGTGAACTTTTTTATTTTATTTAACCCATCCGAAAATTTTAGCCAGACGCACCATCCGAACAAACTATAATATATTCACCCACTGGGAAAATAAGTACAAAGAAAAATCCACTGTCTCCTGGACTATTACTTATAAGTACCGTATGCTCGAAAAAAACGGCGTCCAGTTGGCTGGGAAATGACGGTCGATGACATTTCCTATATAAATTTACACATAAAATGAGAGCGATCTTCATTTCATACCCATCGCTGACGCCGTTTTTATTCGATCATACGGTACTACTAAAATTGAGAGGTTAATTTTTAAATTTTAGTTTCAATATACACACTATGTTGTAAAATCTGTATGTATTTGTGTGTCAGTGTTTCTTAGTAGTGGCGATCCATTAAAAATCAAGATATATTAGTTATATTTTATCTTTTTTGTAATGCCTCTAGACATAAAAACTCTAAAGAAATATTGACAACGCAAAATGTTGTTTTGCTTTGTCAGTTTGTCGATATGTTTAGTTGAATATTGTGATTACTAATGTACATATTAATAAATTTCTGCCTTAATAGCTGTTAACTTAAGCTTGATTTTCATGCATCTGTTATACGTTGATACGTTGGTCCGACGGTGCTCTGATTGGTCATAGCGTTTTCGCGCCACTTTTCATCCGTAAATATTTTACTTCAGCCCGTCAACGGACCCGTTCATACGATAACGGACGTTTTGACACTTTTTTGACAAATTTAATCTAACCTTAATAAAAATATAGGTAAAATAGCAAAATCGTTATGGAAACGAAAATATAAAATGACACCAACGTATATCCGATAAACGGAGGCATAAAATGCAATAAATTTAAAAACTGCGTTATTTTATAACCAATCAAAGTCTTTAAATTCTACCAATAAAATTAATATCGTATCAACGTATCGTCGGACAACGGATGCATGAAAATCAAGCTTTATTCAACAGTGGTGTCTCCACTAATGACCAAAATTAAGGGAAATGTTAGTGGAGACCTAAATAATTGTCTATTTATCTGCATTAATCTATTTTTTGACATTATAATTAAAAAAAGAAAATTATTAAAAATTGGGTGATGAAATTTTGCTCAATCATTTTTAAACATAACCTACAACAGACTATAAGTATTTGTTCTGTACAATACGCTGCTAATACATTCAAAAAACATTGTGCCTTATAGAGTACCATTTAAATAAATTATTGTTACATTTTTAAAATGCATATGAACCAATAAGGCACAAAAATCACAAAAATAAATTCTGCTGCAGCCTGTATATGGGCGTTACATGTCCGTGTATTCTTTAGTCATTGGTTCGGGTCAACTAAATGACATCTAGCGCTTGACAGCCGGCCTTGTGGCCGAAATGATAGCGCTGCTAAGCAGAAGGTTGCTAGCTAACTGGATGTCGTAGAAGACACGTGACCATTAATAGAGAAAAAATCTAGGGCTTGATCTCCCCGAAATTATAATCGGTTGTCATTCCCCAGCCGTCTTTGACACCGTTTTTTTTTTCGATTGTGTGGTATTATACTACATGTAAGATGTGCAATCCACAACATATTGATGTATTTAACAAAATTAGTATTTAATCATTGGTTATTTAATTATAGTCAAAAATTATTAAAAAAGTGTAATTATTGTTTTTAAATTATTTAAGCTTGGATATCTATGGATCATCACCATTTTGCATAATCTATATGGTCTGTCCAACGGGGGAATCCCTGGCAGTGACACTTTTGTCTCACTTTAATTCACAGGCAGATTGTATTTTCTGTCATTTTTTGGATGTCATCTGTCGAAATCTTTCCTGACTCGTTGGACAGACTATAGTTATTAAAGAATATATATTTGTCATTTTCATGTCATCAAAAGAAATTTTTCCTATTTGATCCATGTGCCTCAACAATATATGTATAGAGTAGCTTAATGTTTTAAATATGTATTTAGCATCTATTTTTATATAAATATTATATTTACGATACAATTTGCAGCCTCTCTATATATTTTAATTATGTCTGAGAATGATCTCCACAAATATGGAAGAGAACAATTAGTGCCTTGGTAGAATTTATCAAATGAATACAACATAATATACAGGGTAGGTCTTAAATAAGTGCAAATTTTTTCAGGGCTGGTAGATCTCGATAAAAGAAACATATTTTCTCTTTACCATTTTTCAAATAAGTCCAAAATAACCGAGTTATTTAAGTTTGAAAATTAAAAAAAAATTGAGAGCCACCGGATTTTTTTCTGTATTCGCATCCCTTTTAGTGCCGTAACCATAGAGTAAAGCTGTAACTATGGTAATATTACAGATTAAGAATTTATACCGTGGGAAAATTTGCAGTGAACAGGCAGTTCTAAAAAGTTTTCGAAAAATATACAGGGAAATTTAAAAGAAAATGCACGATTTTCAACATCTTTTTTTGCGAAAAAACCCCATAGAAGTGTTCCTGGGGTCGAAATATACCACCCCTGAAAACATTTTTTATATTTGCACTTATTTAAGACTCACCCTGCATAGTCTATTCAAATAGAGAATATACAGGGTCGCTGATATGTATGGAAACGGTCGATTATTGGGCAAAGTACACGAGGTCCCACAAAAACTTAAATACAAAAGTTTCAACAATAATGACAATAAAAGACAAATACAAGTAAAGGATAAGAGGGATTTTGCTGCAGTAACGTAATTTGTAGTGAATTTTATATAGGAATAGGCAACTTTTGCTGCAGTTTGGGACTATGTTTATGTAGATTTCAGGGTCCATTATTAATGTATGTCATTAGGACATTTTTTTTAAATGGATAAGGCGGGTTTTGAAACTTGACGTCTCATATATTTTATAGACATTTCTTTAGTCCTAACGAAATAATTTTTGAGACCATTGTTCAAATTTTAACTAAAATATTAATCACTGTACAGTTCTCGTTCTGTACATAAGTTTACATAAGACGACCAAAGTTTAAAAGTTGCACTTTGGTAAACAGAAGCTTATGATCTTATTTACATAAATTTTTATGTAAATATAACAGTTTACTATACAAAGCATTTTTTACATATTTTATCTAGGTGTATAGGTATTATTTTTTTTATTATTGCGAGCTGCATTTTGACTTTTGCATATTATGTATTTTTATATGAGTTGTGATTTATTGTGGCAAACTGATTATTGTGCATTTGTAGATAAGATTTTATTAGGTACATGTTTATATTAAAAATGGTGTATCATCGTTTGATGTATTGTATTTTGTACATTATAATTTTATATTGTATTGTTATTAAATAACTCTTAATACAAAATTGGATTTTAAAATGGTAGTTTTATTTATTATTTAGTAGTATTAATAAAATATATTGCTAATCTACTTAACGCGCTGTAAATATTTATGTTTTTAGGTGCCTAGTGAAGTTCAAACCTTAACAAATAAAGAAATTCAGGTACATTGCTACGCTTTTTCCCACTTTTAACTACAACCTGACTACAACTTTTATTTTTAGATATTAAAAATACAAGTTATAGGGTTTTTGGAATATTCATTAAAAAATCATAGAGATTTTAATTGTTTTAACAAATGTCATCGCTGTCAAGTGTCAAATTAATTGAGGTACGTTGACCTTAAACTAGTACTATATTTGGGATTAGCTAATAATTAATTAGCATTAAATAAGTATATATTATTTAGTAATAAATACTTAGTATTAATAATTTAGTAGTAAGTAATGTTTATATAGTTAATCTCTCGACAGTAATGAAACACTTCCCTCCTCGGTATGTAATATACTATTCTTACTTAAAAATATTTTGTTAAAATAGAACAGACGATTTTCTCTACAAAACTTTTATTTCAAAACATAATTTTGACGGTTTTGTAAGCAAACAAAAAAAGCTACCTAAACACTTCCACAAATATTTTTGTACATAAATATCTGTACGAACTTTTTCTTTCTTTTCTGTACGAACGAGTGGGAGTAGAGAAAGATACACTGTTGCCAAATTAATAATTTTATTAAGCATTTTGGCGACAGACGAAGATTTTTTTATATTTTGAGTTTGGTATAGTATAGTAGAAAAGAGGACTTTTCAATACGGGACTCAAAAAAGGACTGTGTCCTCTGGAACAGAGGACGGTTAACAACCCTACGTTAGACAGACTTTACATAAATAAATTCATGATTTATTTGTCCGGAATTTCCAAAAACTTGTATGAAAACCCTATACCGGATGTTTTTTAAAAGTGACTCGCCCTTATAACTTTTTTATTTTTTCGGATAATAAAACGACATTTGGTATGATAGTATATGACATAAATTAGGATTGATAGACGTATTCAATTATTTTCGCCCACTTCCTGTTGCACCGGAAATGACTACTTTGATTCTTAAATGACACCCTCAGTATTTTTTTTACTTTATTCTATAGAAAAAGACACTCTCAAGACACTCTGAATAGAATGACATATCATATGTCAACTTTTGACATTTTCGCTTAAAACAAAAATCAATCAAAGAGCTTTGGAAAAATAGATTTGATCGTCTAATGTTTTTCGTGTCTTTTCCTGGCTTAAAAGATGCCCAAATGGTATTTTTAATCATAATTAATTAATCATAATAATTTTTTCAATTAGAATAAGGGTGGCTCAATAGCTTATTTAGAAAAGCATTTTTTACGAATAATTTGGTACCACACATTTGGTATTTTGAGTCAAAAATTGTCGTTATATTTATAACCATGGCACTCTAGAATGAAATCTAAATTGCTATTTTTTTAATTGAAAATGTCAAAAGTTGACATATGATATATCAGTCTAATCAGAATATTATGTTCTATCAAATAAAGTAAAACAATACCGGGGTACAATTTAAAAATCAAAAGTTGTAGTCATTTCCGGTGAAAAATCAAATGAACGTAACTAATTGAATACGTTAATCAATCCTAATACATGTCTTATACTAAAAACACGATCTCGTTTATTTTTACCTTGAAAAATTAAAGAGTTTTAGAAGAAACCACTTTTGAGGAATAACTATATATATCTAAGTATAATTTTAGCGGAGGCAAGGATCCCACTTTGATTCCGTTTGAGACCTGAAATAACAGAAACAAATTAGATCAATTTTACTATACAGGGTGGTTCGAACTGTATTCAAGAAACTTCGGCACAATATTCTGCAGATAAAAGTAATAATGCTTAGTTTCGGAAATACAGAGGGTGTTGACGTTTCATTTTTTATTTCGATTGTTTCCAAATAATTTATGAAGTAAGGTCAATATTTGGATGAACATTGGTGTCTGGGTGTTTATGACATGATTCCTACTTGTAGAGGGCGCCACCTACATGTTTTTAACTGGTTTAAGAGTAATAACTTTTCGTCCGTACCTGTATAAAACTACTAAGGGAAAAATATAGATATACGACGTTTTTTCGTAGAAAAAGTCTCTTGGAATAATCGCTACACGTAATGGTTCTCGAGATATTTGGAATCGAAATTATCAATACCTGTCAACATTGACATAAATTAAACATGTTGACTAAATAGTTATTAGACTGAAATCATAAATTTGAAATGTTTTTTGTGTCAAAAGTTCAACAGAACTGTCTTATCGTTATTTTTTCCAAGAAAAATTTATGATTAATTTAAAAGAAATAAAAAGTTCCCAAATTTATATTTTTGGTCAAATAACTATCTACTCAACATGTTTATTTTTTGTCAATAATGACATATATTGACTGTTTCTATTCTAAATATCATGAGAACGGTTGCTCGTAGCGATTTTTACCAAGACACGTTTTTACGTGGAAAATCATGGAAATATATATTTTTTCACTCAGTAGTTTTATATAGGTATGGACGAAAAGTTATTACTCTTCAAAAGTTAAAATGCATATAGGTGGCGCCCCCTACAAATAGCGGTCATATTGACATCAAATCAAATTTCTCATGGCAAAAAACTTCCAGACACCAATTGTCATCCAAATATTGATGTTACTTCAGGAATTATTTGAAAAAATCGAAATAAAAATGAAACTTCTACAACCTGTATCTCCGAAACTAAGCATTTGAGGACATACTTACGAACTTTTTACTTATTTTTATCTGAAGAATATGCTGCCGAAGTTTTCGGAATACAGTTTGGACCTAACCCTGTATATTATTTTTAAATTATCTGCTGATCTTGCTAACAGCGCAACGCGTAATCTATGTACCTTAAAATAAAGTTAAATATCTGCTAATAAAGTGATTTTTTTTGTTTCCCCATTCACAGTATTAGCTTAAAAAATATATATTAATAGGTATGTTTAATTTATTTACTAATGTGTCTTTCGGACCCTACCTCCTCAAATTGTCACACCGTTGTTACAAAAACGTTAGAACAGAGCTGCAACAAATCAGTTCTAAAATAACAGTCTAAGAGCTGGCTACATAAAAACCCTTATCATCGTTATATGGCTAATTTTTTGTGTGAAGTATCCTTTTGTGTAGCCATTATGAAATAGCCTGCCAGCGCGATCCCGGGGCTTAAAGCGGGGACGGCCAATCGAAAGGGTGAAATTTTGACACTAAAAATATTATAAGATACATGAGTTATAATTGCGAAAATAACTTTTATTTATTATTAAGAAACGTGGAAAATTGTTGGCACACATTTTTCTAGTCGCTAAAATGCCGACAGACAACGCGAAAGAGGCACGAAATTTAAAAATGATTAAAAAATGAAATTTGAAGAATGAAAAAAATTATGGCATATTTGCATGCAGATTGGTGAAATGTCATATTTATTTATTTTAAAAGCCGTATGCAAAAGGGCAGACAAAAAGATCGTGGCTCAATCAGCTGCAGACAGTTATCAAAAGCGCGATATTACTCTAGCGCTTTATTCAGGGAACGCTGGCCGCCTCATCCATTTAAGTATAGATAAATCATATAATATACGATTATATTATAAATATATTTTTTTTTATTATTTCAATAACGATTTTTTTGTCTGTCCTTTTGCATACGGCTTTTTAAATAAATTAACAATAAACATGACATTCCACCAACCGACATGCATGTATGGGATGATTTTCTTTTGTCAAAATTCTATGCCTCTTTCGCGTTGTCTACCGGCATTTCAGCCACGAGAAAAATGTCTGTCAACAATTTTACACGTTTCCTAATAATAAATAAAAGCTATTTGGCAATTATAACTTGTGTACCTTATAATAATTTTAGTGTCAAAATTTCACCCTTTCGATTGGCCGCCCCTGCTTTAAGCCCCGGGATCGCGCTGACAGACATGACTATTTCACAATGGCTACACAAAAGGATACTTCACAAAAAAAAATTAGCCATGTAACGATGATAAGGATTTTTATGTAGCCAGCTCTCGGTGTATAAGATCTAAGGTTTTAAAAAGACTTAAGTCATTTCTAAAATTAAAATGATTTAAATCTTAAGTCAAATTCAACATAAATTTCAAATGATTTAAGTCTTAAGCCATTGACATAAGTCATTTTATTTCAAGTCAAGTCATTTTTGTAAAGACTTAAATCAATATAACGTTATTTAAGTCGTTTTTATGACTTAAGTCTATATTTTTGACTTAAATCATGATGATCTGCAAGTTAAGTCAGTAAAATGACTTAAATCTATATAATTACCCTCAAGTCAAGATACCCAAAATTCAATTTAAGTACCTTTTTTAAATGTTATAACTAATGTTTTTTTTTCTCAGGTAAAATTTCGACAGACGATGACAAAAAATGCAGATGACGTCCATACCAATCCATTTATTTAACTAAAAAAAGTTTCTAATATTTTTTAAGTTAACTATGGATGGGTTTATATAAAAATCCGTCATGCGTCATCTTTTGTTTTTTTGTAACCAGTTTTATTGGTTTATTTCAAAAATGGCAGATCATCACTATGGCAGGCCAAGAACATTGAGCATCTTAAGGGAATCATAAGCAAGGACTTATCCTTCATTAAAGAGTGGTTTAACTCAAATCACCTTTGTTTAAATTTATCCAAGACGCATGTTGTTGGGCTTAGATGTGACATCGCAAATCTACATTTCGAGGGGGGTTTGCTTGCAGGAATTCCTGCGACTAGATTCCTAGGAATTATTATTGATAGAAATCTGCGATTTGAAGACGATATTCTGGCCTTAAGTGGCAAGTTGTCTTCTGGATGCTTTGCTGTTAGGGCAATTAGGGAAGAACTGGGTTCACAAGTGGCAAGGACGGTCTATTTTAGTTTGTTTGAGTCTCATCTACGGTATGGAATACCATTCTGGGGTGTAGCTAATCAGGGTCTACTAAACATTCTTTTTATTTTACAAAAAAAGGCCGTACGATTTATTGTAAATGTACCACTTAACGAATCCTGTAGACAACACTTCAAAGCTCAACAAATTCTTACACTACCATGTCTTTTTATTCTGGAAATATCATCCCTTATTTTTAAAAATCGTATCAGACTACAGGGTCCTATACCCAATATTGTTACCCGCCAAACCCTGAATCTGCCCTTACCACTTCCAGATAGCACATTGGTCAAAAGATCTATAATATATGAGGGCCGAAAGATCTTTAATCATCTGCCGGTTGCTTTAAGATTGGTTAATTCCATAAAAACCTTCCGGAGACTACTGAAAAGGGAACTTTTAAATAGGGCATTTTACAGCGTTGACGAATTCTACCGGGGCTCCCTTGATATTAGTGTTTAGAGTCTAGAATTGCTTGTTAGTCTGACTTATTCTTTTTAGCGTTATTTTTAATTTTCTCTTTATTCTGTATATTGTATATGTTATTTTACTTACTTGTTTACACCTATTTTTCTGAATACTGTTTGTTTGTTTAAATGGATGTATTTCTATCTTATATTATACACAATTTTTTTTATTTTAGGTTTAGGTTTAGGAATATTTATGCTTTGTTAACAAAAATTTGTATATTTTTTAAACAATAAAGTACTTTTGAAATTGAAATTGAAAAATTGAAAAATATTATTGGTTTGACGGAAAGGTGAACGACAAACGAACGCCGATGCCTGTGAACTCGTCTTGATTTTTGAGAGTTGTCAAAGTCTTGCCAATTTATAGGTTATAATTTTGTGTCAAATAGAAATGATAAATATTTTGCATTGTGTGGAGGAAAACCTGCGGGAAAATTAAGTGTTGACCCAGACCATAGTTTACAGTTAATATTCGGTGCCTAGAGACCGCCAGAGACAGTTTGCCAGAGATTATGACCAGAGAGATGTATTACCCACAAATAAAGTTTGTATACTATCTTGTATATGATACCAAAAACTGGAGTGTCTGTAAATTAGCAGCACACGATAGGTAAATAATAATCATATTGAATAATTATATTGATAAATGTAACAATGTAACGATAAATGCAGGAAGTTGCTTGAGCTTGAAACACGGCTTGAAAGTAGAAAATCATTTTTGATATGTGTTTTTTAAATACACCCTTGCTTGTTTTGTATTAACACATACTGTAATTATTGTTTTTAATAAAATAACTCGATTAGATTTTCTCAATTTTATACAGTTTTATTCACAATATTTTGAAGTAATCACTTGTCACTCAAATTTTAAATATATTAATTTTTTGCTATGCGTTCCAATTGTACCAACTTATTTCTTTGTAAAATAAAATAAACTAATTTGAAAATAAAATGACAGACACATCTATCACTGTCAAGGATCTTGTCGTTGGACAGACTATAATATGAATTTTCTTGTATTACTAATTACCGATTTTCTTACTAAGTATCATATTAATTTATTGTAGATACAGATGAGACTAAAACTACATAAAATAAAACGGTTAATTTTCAGAACAACTACAAACACAAAAATATGTTTTTTTATAAAATTTAACCGATTTTGTAGTAGTTTATATGTGTCCATTCACAGATGTCATCGAATACATGTCTATTAAAAAGTGGTGATGTATTTTGATCACTATGTAATATATCGATGGCATAAAGTATGGGCTGGAGGATTTTAAGGTACTCTTCAATATATTATTCGAGATAATTTTCTTTAGTTTGTCTATCGGGCTACATAACGGAGTCGGGGATTCACCTGAAACACAACAGACTCAGTACACGACAAATAATCGAAACCGGTTCCAAAAACCTAATATTTTATTTACTAGTGTTATTGAGCATTGCTTTTTTACACTGCATGGCTGCCGCCTAACAGTTTAACTGTTTGTTAAAAATGTATCATAAAATATATAAAAATCTGGCTTAAGTCTTTTATAAAAAGACATAAATATTTTTAATGACTTAGTCTTTTATAAAAAGATTTAAATCTTTTTAATGACATCTTTTTATATTTCGGAATAAAGATTTAAATCAGAAATTATTTCCAAAATGTTAGCTTTCGAAAAATGACTTAAATCAAAAAAAGACTTAAGTTTCCTGTGAGCTTGCAGCTCTGGTTAGGAATTTAATTATCATACAATAATTCGAAAGTGTAAATCGAAATCAAACAGTAAAATCACAACAAAAGCGTCTCCTATCATATAAAAATCAAATTACCGACATTATTATTGTTAATATTGACGGTTTTGGACTTTTGCGCACTCTGGTTATTGGAGGAAGAACCTATTTTTAACGAACTGCCATTTCCATCCAAGTTACCCAGCCATGGATAGTACAATCCGACCTCGGAAATATACACACGAAATTGTCGCGGAGTCACAACCCCGGCGTTGATGCCAGGCCCTTATATCGATCGGGCGGCAGGGGGCGCGCGAGCAGTCCGCACGGTGGGTCACAGAGTCGGCAGCCAGCCATTGTGCCCGAAATGGACGAGTCGAGACGGGAAAGCAAAGGTAGCGAGGGCCCGTGGCGTCTCGGGGGCCCCCACCCCACAACCCAGTGAGTGCGGGAGTGCAGCAGGACGCGGCCGCGGCCGGAAACGGGCCGCACCACGACGATGCCGTGATGGCAAGAGAGGTACATGTATCGCCACCCCACCCCGTTTAACCCTTCACCAATATGCATGCGATTGTTGCACCGCCTCGCTTTGGACCTTGCACGAGTCCCCATGCTATCTGTGCTTGTCCCGTGTACGAGATGATACCCTGTCGCCAGTGTCACCCCTGTATGTTTTCCCATTCTTGACAGGTCTTGCTGTCGCCCACACGCGCTCGCCTAGGTACACCCTGCCCTAACAAGCCAACGAACTTACAATGGAATGTATTAACCGTACCATAAACTAGGTGTATACGCTATTTTCCCCGTGTGTTTATTTTTCTATGATTATTCTATAATATAACTAAAAAAATATCCTGAGAAGCGCTTTTTCTCTTAAGCGTTCCAACAGAAATCCATTTAAGTGTTCTTATTTGCAAATAATACATCTTAAACAGTAATCACATACCATACATATATACAATAACAAAACAAATTTGTTGTGTACGTACCATTTCCTTAGTTACGATATATTATATTATCATTGATATACAGAAGACTAAG